>NW_027116912.1:0-114126 GCF_024137725.1 Prorops nasuta
GACCAGGGTAACTCACTTGCGGTCAGAGAGTACATATAAAGGGCCTAGGATAACTCACTTGGAGTCAGGGAGTACTTATATGGGACTAGGGTAACTCACTTAGGGTCAGAGTGTATTTATATGGGACTAGGGTAACTCACTTGCGGTCAGAGAGTACATATAAAGGGGATAGGATAACTCACTTGCGGTCAGAGAGTACATATAAAGGGGCTAGGATATCTCACTTGGGGTCAGGGAGTACTTATAAAGGGGCTATGGTAACTCACTTGGGGTCAGGGTGTACTTATATGGGACTAGGGTAACATACTTGGGGTAAGGGAGTACTTATTAAGGGGTTAGAATAACTCACTTGCGGTCAGAGTGTACTTATAAAGAGACTAGGATAACTCACTTGGGGTCAGGGAGTACTTATAAAGGGGCTATGGTAATTTACTTGGTGTCAGGGAGTACTTCTATGGTACTAGGTTACCTCATTTGGGGTCTGGGAGTACATGTAAAGCGGCTAGGGTAACTCACTTGGAGTCTGGGAGTACTAATATGAAACTAGGGTTTTACACTTGGGGTCAGAAAGTACATATATAGGGGCTAGGATAACTCTCTTGAGGTCAGAGAGTACATATAAAGGGGCTAGGATAACTCACTTGGGGTCAGAGAGTACATATAAAGGGGTTAGGATAACTCACTTGGGGTCAGGAAGTACGTCTATGGTACTAGGGTAACTCACTTGGGGTCTGGGAGTTCATATAAAGCGGCTAGGGTAAGTCACTTGGAGTCTGGGAGTACATATAAAGGGGCTAGGATAACTCACGTGGGGTCAGGGAGTACTTATAAAGGGGTTAGGGTAACTCACTTTCGGTCAGAGGGTACTTCTATGGGACTAGGGTAACTCACTTGGGGTCAGGGAGTACTTTTATGGGGCCAGGATAACTCACTTGGGTCAGGGAGTACTTATAAAGGTGATATGGTAACTCACTTGGGGTCAGGGAGTACTTGTATGGGACTAGGGTAACTCACTTGCGGTCAGACAGTTCATATAAAGGGGCTACGACAACACATTAGGGGTCAGGGAGTACTTATATGGGTCTAGGTTAACACACTTGGGGTCAGGGAGTACTTCTATGGAACTAGGGTTACTCACTTGGGCGTGAGGTAGTACCTCTATGTGAGTAGGGTAACTCACTTGGGGTCAGGGAGTACTACTATGGTATAGGGTAAGTCACTTGTGGTCAGAGAGTACATATAAAGGGGCTAGGGTAACTCACTTGGGGTCAGGGAGTACAATTAAAGGGGCTATGGTAACTCACTTGGGGTCAGGGAGTACTACTATAGGACCAGGGTAACTCACTTGGGGTCAGGGAGTACATATAAAGGGGCTATGGTAACTCACTTGGGGTCAGGGAGTACTACTATGGGACTAGGATAACTTACTTGCGGTCAGAGAGTACATATAAAGGGGCTAGGGTAACTTACTTGCCGTCAGAGAGTACATATAAAGGGGCTAGGATAACTCACTTGGGGTCAGGGAGTACTTATATGGGACTAGGGTAACTCACTTGGGGCCAGGGTGTACTTATAAAGGGGCTAGGGTAACTCACTTGGGGTCAGGGAGTACATTTATGGGACTAGGGTAACTTACTTGCGGTCAGAGGGTACATATAAAGGGACTATGATAACTCACTTGGGGTCAGGGAGTACTACTATGGGACCAGGGTAACTCACTTGCGGTCAGAGAGTACATATAAAGTGGCTAGGGTAACTCACTTGGGGTCAGGGAGTACATATAAAGGGGCTATGGTAACTCACTTGGGGTCAGGGAGTACTTATAAAGAGGCTATGTTAACTCACTTGGGGTCAAGGAGTACTACTATGGGACTAGGGTAACTTACTTGCGGTCAGAAAGTACATATGAATGGGCTAGGATAACTCACTTGGGGTCAGGGAGAACTTATAAAGGGGCTACGGTAACTCACTTGGGGTCAGGGAGTACTTATATGAGACTAGGGTAATACACTTGGGGTCAGGGAGTACTTATAAAGGGGTTAGAATAACTTACTTGCGGTCAGAGAGTACATATTAAGGGGCTAGGATAAATCACTTGAAGTCAGGGAGTACTTATAAAGGGGCTAGGGTAACTCACTTAGTGTCAGGGAGTACTACTATGGGACTAGGGTAACTTACTTGCGGTCAGAGAGTACATATAAAGGGGCTAGGATAACTCACTTGGGGTCAGGGTGTACATATAAAGGGGCTATGGTAATTCACTTAGTGTCAGGGAGTACTACTATGGGACTAGGGTAACTTACTTGCGGTCAGAAAGTACATATAAAGGGGCTAGGATAACTCACTTGGGGTCAGGGAGAACTTATAGAGGTTATATGCTAACTCACTTAAGGTCAGGGAGTACATATAAAGGAACTATGGTAACTCACTTGGGGTCAGGGAGTACTTATAAAGGGGCTATGGTAACTCACTTAGTGTCAGGGAGTACTACTATGGGACTAGGGTAACTTACTTGCGGTCAGAGAGTACATATAAAGGTGCTAGGATAACTCACTTGGGGTCAGGGAGAACTTATAGAGGTGATATGCTAACTCACTTGGGGTCAGGGAGTACTTATATGGGAATAGGGTAACTCACTTGGGGCCAGGGTGTACTTATAAAGGGGCTAGGGTAGCTCACTTGGGGTCAGGGAGTACATATAAAGGTGCTATGGTAACCCACTTGGGGTCAGGGAGTACTACTATGGGACCAGGGTAACTCACTTGGGGTCAGAGAGTACATATAAAGGGGCTAGGGTAACTCACTTGGGGTCAGGGAGTACATATAAAGGTGCTATGGTAACCCACTTGGGGTCAGGGAGTACTACTATGGGACCAGGGTAACTCACTTGTTGTCAGGGAGTACTTATAAAGGTGATATGGTAACTCACTTGGGGTCAGGGAGTACTTATAAAGGGGCTAGGGTAACTCACTTGGGGCCAGGGTGTACTAATTAAAGGGCTAGGGTAACTCTCTTAGGGTCAGGGAGTACTTATAAGGGACTAGGGTAACTCAATTGGGGTCTGGGAGTATATATAAAGCGGCTAGGGTAACTCTCTTAGGGTCAGGGAGTACTTATAAGGGACTAGGGTAACTCAATTGGGGTCTGGGAGTATATATAAAGCGGCTAGGATAACTCACTTGCGGTCAGAGGGTACATATAATGGGGCTAGGGTAACTCACTTGCGGTCAGAGAGTACATATAAAGGGGCTAGGATAACTCACTTGGGGTCAGAGAGTACTTATAAAGGGGCTATGGTAACTCACTTGGGGCCAGGGAGTACTAATACGAAACTAGGGTAACACACTTGGGGTCAGGGAGTACTTATAAAGGGGCTAGAATAACTCACTTGCAGTTAGAGAGTACATATAAAGGGGCTAGGATAACTCACTTGGGGTTAGAGAGTACATATAAAGCGGCTAGGATAATTCACTTGGGGTCAGGGAGTACTTATAAAGGTGATATGGTAACTCACTTGGGGTCGGGGAGTACTTATAAAGGGGCTAGGGTAACTCACTTGGGGCCAGGGAGTACTTATAGAGGTTATATGCTAACTCACTTAAGGTCAGGGAGTACATATAAAGGAACTATGGTAACTCACTTGGGGTCAGGGAGTACTTATAAAGGGGCTATGGTAACTCACTTAGTGTCAGGGAGTACTACTATGGGACTAGGGTAACTTACTTGCGGTCAGAGAGTACATATAAAGGTGATAGGATAACTCACTTGGGGTCAGGGAGAACTTATAGAGGTGATATGCTAACTCACTTGGGGTCAGGGAGTACTTATATGGGAATAGGGTAACTCACTTGGGGCCAGGGTGTACTTATAAAGGGGCTAGGGTAGCTCACTTGGGGTCAGGGAGTACATATAAAGGTGCTATGGTAACCCACTTGGGGTCAGGGAGTACTACTATGGGACCAGGGTAACTCACTTGGGGTCAGAGAGTACATATAAAGGGGCTAGGGTAACTCACTTGGGGTCAGGGAGTACATATAAAGGTGCTATGGTAACCCACTTGGGGTCAGGGAGTACTACTATGGGACCAGGGTAACTCACTTGTTGTCAGGGAGTACTTATAAAGGTGATATGGTAACTCATTTGGGATCAGGGAGTACTTATAAAGGGGCTAGGGTAACTCACTTTGGTTCAAGGAGTACTTATATGGGACTAGGGTAACTCACTTGGTGTCTGTGAGTACTTATATAGGACGAGGGTAACTCACTTGGGGCCAGGGTGTACTTATAAAGGGGCTAGGGTTACTCACTTGGGGTCAGGGAGTACATATAAAGGGGCTATGGTAACTCACTTGGGGTCAGGGAGTACTTATAAAGGGGCTAGGGTAACTCACTTGGGGTCAGGGAGTACATATAAAGGTGCTATGGTAACCCACTTGGGGTCAGGGAGTACTACTATGGGACCAGGGTAACTCACTTGGGGTCAGAGAGTACATATAAAGGGGCTAGGGTAACTCACTTGGGGCCAGGGTGTACTTATAAAGGGGCTAGGGTAGCTCACTTGGGGTCAGGGAGTACATATAAAGGTGCTATGGTAACCCACTTGGGGTCAGGGAGTACTACTATGGGACCAGGGTAACTCACTTGTTGTCAGGGAGTACTTATAAAGGTGATATGGTAACTCATTTGGGATCAGGGAGTACTTATAAAGGGGCTAGGGTAACTCACTTTGGTTCAAGGAGTACTTATATGGGACTAGGGTAACTCACTTGGTGTCTGTGAGTACTTATATAGGACCAGGGTAACTCACTTGGGGCCAGGGTGTACTTATAAAGGTGCTAGGGTTACTCACTTGGGGTCAGGGAGTACATATAAAGGGGCTATGGTAACTCACTTGGGGTCAGGGAGTACTTATAAAGGGGCTATGGTAACTCACTTGGGGTCAGGGAGTACTTCTATGGGACTAGGGTAACTTACTTGCGGTCAGAGAGTACATATATAGGGGCTAGGATAACTCACTTGGGGTCAGAGAGAACTTATAAAGGTGATATGCTAACTCACTTGGGGTCAGGGAGTACTATTATGGGACCAGGGTAACTCACTTGGGGCCAGGGTGTACTTATAAAGGGGCTAGGGTAACTCACTTGGGGTCAGGGAGAACTAATCAAGGTGATATGGTAACTCACTTGGGGCCAGGGTGTACTTATAAAGGGGCTAGGGTAACTCACTTGGGGTCAGGGAGTACATATAAAGGTGAAATGGTAACCCACTTGGGGTCAGGGAGTACTACTATGGGACCAGGGTAACTCACTTGGGGTCAGAGAGTACATATAAAGGGGCTAGGGTAACTCACTTGGGGCCAGGGTGTACTTATAAAGGGGCTAGGGTAGCTCACTTGGGGTCAGGGAGTACATATAAAGGTGCTATGGTAACCCACTTGGGGTCAGGGAGTACTACTATGGGACCAGGGTAACTCACTTGTTGTCAGGGAGTACTTATAAAGGTGATATGGTAACTCATTTGGGATCAGGGAGTACTTATAAAGGGGCTAGGGTAACTCACTTTGGTTCAAGGAGTACTTATATGGGACTAGGGTAACTCACTTGGTGTCTGTGAGTACTTATATAGGACCAGGGTAACTCACTTGGGGCCAGGGTGTACTTATAAAGGTGCTAGGGTTACTCACTTGGGGTCAGGGAGTACATATAAAGGGGCTATGGTAACTCACTTGGGGTCAGGGAGTACTTATAAAGGGGCTATGGTAACTCACTTGGGGTCAGGGAGTACTTCTATGGGACTAGGGTAACTTACTTGCGGTCAGAGAGTACATATATAGGGGCTAGGATAACTCACTTGGGGTCAGAGAGAACTTATAAAGGTGATATGCTAACTCACTTGGGGTCAGGGAGTACTATTATGGGACCAGGGTAACTCACTTGGGGCCAGGGTGTACTTATAAAGGGGCTAGGGTAACTCACTTGGGGTCAGGGAGAACTAATCAAGGTGATATGGTAACTCACTTGGGGCCAGGGTGTACTTATAAAGGGGCTAGGGTAACTCACTTGGGGTCAGGGAGTACATATAAAGGTGAAATGGTAACTCACTTGGGATCAGGGAGTACTTATATGGGACCAGGGTAACTCACTTGGGGCCAGGGTGTACTTATAAAGGGGCTAGGGTAACTCACTTGGGGTCAGGGAGTAAATATAAAGGGGCTGTGGTAACTCACTTGTGGTCAGGGAGTACTTATAAAGAGGCTATGGTAACTCACTTGGGGTCATGGAGAACTTATAAAGGGGCTATGGTAACTCACTTGAGGTCAGAGAGTACTTATAAAGGGGCTATGGTAACTCACTTGCAGTCAGAGAGTACATATCAAGGGGATAGGATAACTCACTTGGGGTCAGGGAGTACTTATAAAGTTGATATGGTAACTCACTTGGGTTCAGGGAGTACTTATATGGGACCAGGGTAACTCACTTGGGGCCAGGGTGTACTTATATGGGAACAGGGTAACTCACTTGGCGCCAGGGTGTACTTATAAAGGGGCTGGGGTAACTCACTTAGGGACAGGGAGTACATATAAAGGGGCTATGGTAACGCACTTGGGGTAGGGAGTACTAGTATGGGACTAGGGTAACTCACTTGCGGTCAGAGAGTACATATAAAAAGGCTAGGATAACTCACTTGGGGTCAGTGAGTACTACTATGGGACCAGGGTAACTAACTTGGGGTCAGGGAGTACATATATAGGGGCTACGATACACACTTGGGGTCAAGGAGAACTTATAAAGGTGATATGGTAACTTACATGGGGTCAGGGAGAACTTATATGGGACTAGGGTAACTCAATTGTGGTCAGGGAGTACATATAAAGGGGCTATGGTAACTCACTTGGGGTCAGGGAGTACTACTATGGGACCAGGGTAACTCACTTGGGGTCAGGGAGTACTACTATGGGACCAGGGTAACTAACTTGGGGTCAGGGAGTACATATATAGGGGCTACGATACACACTTGGGGTCAAGGAGAACTTATAAAGGTGATATGGTAACTTACATGGGGTCAGGGAGTACTTATATGGGACTAGGGTAACTCAATTGGGGTCAGGGAGTACATATAAAGCGGCTAGGGTAACTCATTTGGAATCTGGGAGTACATATAAAGGGTCTAGGGTAACACACTTGGGGTCAGGGAGTACTTCTATGGAACTAGGGTTACTCACTTGGGCGTGAGGTAGTACTTCTATGTGAGTAGGGTAACTCACTTGGGGTCAGGGAGTACTACTATGGTATAGGGTAACTCACTTGTGGTCAGAGAGTACATATAAAGGGGCTAGAATAACTCACTAGGTGTCAGGGAGTACTTATAAAGGTGATATGGTAACTCACTTGGGGTCAGGGAGTACTTATAAAGGGGCTAGGGTAACTCACTTGGGGCCAGGGTGTACTAATTAAAGGGCTAGGGTAACTCTCTTAGGGTCAGGGAGTACTTATAAGGGACTAGGGTAACTCAATTGGGGTCTGGGAGTATATATAAAGCGGCTAGGATAACTCACTTGCGGTCAGAGGGTACATATAATGGGGCTAGGGTAACTCACTTGCGGTCAGAGAGTACATATAAAGGGGCTAGGATAACTCACTTGGGGTCAGAGAGTACTTATAAAGGGGCTATGGTAACTCACTTGGGGCCAGGGAGTACTAATACGAAACTAGGGTAACACACTTGGGGTCAGGGAGTACTTATAAAGGGGCTAGAATAACTCACTTGCAGTTAGAGAGTACATATAAAGGGGCTAGGATAACTCACTTGGGGTTAGAGAGTACATATAAAGCGGCTAGGATAATTCACTTGGGGTCAGGGAGTACTTATAAAGGTGATATGGTAACTCACTTGGGGTCGGGGAGTACTTATAAAGGGGCTAGGGTAACTCACTTGGGGCCAGGGAGTACTAATATGAAACTAGGGTAACAGACTTGTGGTCAGGGAGTACTTTAAAAGGGGCTACGATAAATCACTTGCGGTCAGAGAGTACATATAAAGGGGCTAGGATAACTCACTTGGGGTCAGAGAGTACATATAAAGGGGCTAGGATAACTCACTTGGGGTCAGTAAGTACTTATAAAGGGGCTATGGTAACTCACTTGGGGTCAGGAAGTACTTCTATGGGACTAGGGTAACTCATTTGGTGTCTGTGAGTACTTATATGGGACTAGGGTAACCCACTTGGGGTCAGGGAGTACTTATAAGGCACTAGGGTAACTCACTTGGGGTCTGGGAGTACATATAAAGTGGCTAGGATAACTCACTTGCGGTCAGAGGGTACTTCTATGGGACTAGGGTAATTCACTTGGGGTCAGGGAGTACATATAAAGGGGCTAGGATAACTCACTTGGGTTCAGGGAGAACTTATAAAGGTGATATGGTAACTCACTTGGGGTCAGGGAGTACTTATATGAGACTAGGGTAATTCACATGGGGTCAGGGAGTACTTATATGGGACCAGGGTAACTCACTTGGGGCCAGGGTGTACTTATAAAGGGGCTAGGGTAACTCACTTGGGGTCATGGAGAACTTATAAAGGGGCTATGGTAACTCACTTGGGGTCAAGGAGTACTACTATGGGACCAGGGTAACTCACTTGCAGTCAGACAGTTCATATAAAGGGGCTAGGACAACACATTTGGGGTCAGGGAGTACTTATATGGGACTAGGGTAACACACTTGGGGTCAGGGAGTACTTCTATGGAACTAGGGTTACTCACTTGGGCGTCAGGTAGTACTTCTATGTGACTAGGGTAACTCACTTGGGGTCAGGGAGTACTTATAAAGGGGCTATGGTAACTCACTTGGGGTCAGGGAGTAATACTATGGTATAGAGTAACTCACTTGTGGTCAGAGAGTACATATAAAGGGGCTAGGATAACTCACTTGGTGTCAGGGAGTACTTATAAAGGTGATATGGTAACTCATTTGGGGTCAGGGAGCACTTATAAAGGGGCTAGGGTAACTCACTTTGGTTCAAGGAGTACTTTTATGGGACTAAGGTAACTCACTTGGGGTCAGGGAGTACATATAAAGGGGCTATGTTATCTCACTTGGGGTCAGAGAGTACTTATAAAGGGGCAATGGTAACTCACTTGGGGTCAGGGAGTACATTTATGGGACTAGGGTAACTTACTTGCGGTCAGAGGGTACATATAAAGGGGCTAGGATAACTCACTTGGGTTCAGGGAGAACTTATAAAGGTGATATGGTAACTCACTTGGGGTCAGGGAGTACTTATATGAGACTAGGGTAACTCACATGGGGTCAGGGAGTACTTATATCGGACCAGGGTAACTCACTTGGGGCCAGGGTGTACTTATAAAGGAGCTAGGGTAACTCACTTGGGGTAAGGGAGTACATATAAAGGGGCTATGGTAACTCACTTGGGGTGAGGGAGTACATATAAAGGGGCTATGGTAACTCACTTGGGGTCAGGGAGTACTACTATGGGACCAGGGTAACTCACTTGCGGTCAGAGAGTACATATAAAGTGGGTAGGGTAACTCACTTGGGGTCAGGGAGTACATATAAAGGGGCTATGGTAACTCACTTGGGGTCAGGGAGTACTTATAAAGAGGCTATGGTAACTCACTTGGGGTCAGGGAGTACTACTATGAGACTAGGGTAACTTACTTGCGATCAGAAAGTACATATGAATGGGCTAGGATAACTCACTTGGGGTCAGGGATTACTACTATGGGATTAGGGTAACTTACTTGCAATAAGAAAGTACATATAATTGGGCTAGGATAACTCACTTGGGGTCAGGGAGAACTTATAAAGGGGCTATGGTAACTCACTTGGGTTCAGGGAGTACATATAAAGGGGCTATGTTAACTCACTTGGGGTCAGGGAGTACTTATAAAGAGGCTATGGTAACTCACTTGGGGTCAGGGAGTACTACTATGGGACTAGGGTAACTTACTTGCGAACAGAAAGTACATATGATTGGGCTAGGATAACTCACTTGGGGTCAGGGAGAACTTATAAAGGGGCTATGGTAACTCACTTGGGGTCAGGGAGTACATATAAAGGGGCTATGGTAACTCACTTGGGGTCAGGGAGTACTACTATGGGACCAGGGTAACTCACTTGCGGTCAGAGAGTACATATAAAGGGCCTAGGATAACTCACTTGGAGTCAGGGAGTACTTATATGGGACTAGGGTAACTCACTTGGGGCCAGGGTGTACTTATAAAGGGGCTAGGGTAACTCACTTGGGGTCAGGGAGAACATTTATGGGACTAGGGTAACTTACTTGCGGTCAGAGGGTACATATAAAGGGACTATGATAACTCACTTGGGGTCAGGGAGTACTACTATGGGACCAGGGTAACTCACTTGCGGTCAGAGAGTACATATAAAGTGGCTAGGGTAACTCACTTGGGGTCAGGGAGTACATATAAAGGGGCTATGGTAACTCACTTGGGGTCAGGGAGTACTTATAAAGAGGCTATGTTAACTCACTTGGGGTCAGGGTGTACTTATAAAGGGGCTATGGTAATTCACTTAGTGTCAGGGAGTACTACTATGGGACTAGGGTAACTTACTTGCGGTCAGAAAGTACATATAAAGGGGCTAGGATAACTCACTTGGGGTCAGGGAGAACTTATAGAGGTTATATGCTAACTCTCTTAAGGTCAGGGAGTACATATAAAGGAACTATGGTAACTCACTTGGCGTCAGGGAGTACTTATAAAGGGGCTATGGTAACTCACTTAGTGTCAGGGAGTACTACTATGGGACTAGGGTAACTTACTTGCGGTCAGAGAGTACATATAAAGGTGCTAGGATAACTCACTTAGGGTCAGGGAGAACTTATAGAGGTGATATGCTAACTCACTTGGGGTCAGGGAGTACTTATATGGGAATAGGGTAACTCACTTGGGGCCAGGGTGTACTTATAAAGGGGCTAGGGTAGCTCACTTGGGGTCAGGGAGTACATATAAAGGTGCTATGGTAACCCACTTGGGGTCAGGGAGTACTACTATGGGACCAGGGTAACTCACTTGGGGTCAGAGAGTACATATAAAGGGGCTAGGGTAACTCACTTGGGGTCAGGGAGTACTTATAAAGGGGTTATACTAACTCACTTGGGGTCAGGGAGTACTACTATGGTATAGGGTAACTCACTTGTTGTCAGCGAGTACTTATAAAGGTGATATGGTAACTCATTTGGGATCAGGGAGTACTTATAAAGGGGCTAGGGTAACTCACTTTGGTTCAAGGAGTACTTATATGGGACTAGGGTAACTCACTTGGTGTCTGTGAGTACTTATTTAGGACCAGGGTAACTCACTTGGGGCCAGGGTGTACTTATAAAGGGGCTAGGGTTACTCACTTGGGGTCAGGGAGTACATATAAAGGGGCTATGGTAACTCACTTGGGGTCAGGGAGTACTTATAAAGGGGCTATGGTAACTCACTTGGGGTCAGGGAGTACTTCTATGGGACTAGGGTAACTTACTTGCGGTCAGAGAGTACATATATAGGGGCTAGGATAACTCACTTGGGGTCAGAGAGAACTTATAAAGGTGATATGCTAACTCACTTGGGGTCAGGGAGTGCTATTATGGGACCAGGGTAACTCACTTGCGGTCAGAGAGTACATATAAAGGGGCTAGGATAACTCACTTGGGGTCAGGGAGTACTTATAAAGGTGATAGGATAACTCACTTGCGGTCAGAGAGTACATATAAAGGGGCTAGGATAACTCACTTGGGGTCAGGGAGTACTAATAAAGGTGATAGGATAACTCACTTGCGGTCAGAGAGTACATATAAAGGGGCTAGGATAACTCACTTGGGCTCAGCGAGTACTTGTAAAGGGGTTAGATTAACTCACTTGCGGTCAGAGAGTACATATAAAGGGGCTAGGATAACTCACTTGGGGTCAGGGAGTACTTATAAAGGGGCTATGGTAACTCACTTAGGGTCAGGAAGTACTTCTAAAGGATTAGGGTAACTCACTTGGGGTCAGGGATTACTTTTATGGGACTAGGGTAACTCACTTGGGGTCAGGGAGTACTTATATAGGGGCTAGGGTAACTCTCTTGGGGTCAGTGAGTACTACTATGGGACTAGGGTAATTCACTTGCGGTCAGAGAGTACATATAAAGGGGCTATGGTAACTCACTTGGGGTCATGGAGTACTACTATGGGACTAGGGTAACTTACTTGCGGTCAGAGAGTACATATAAAGGGGCTAGGATAACTCACTTGGGGTAAGGGAGAACTAATAAAGGTGATATGGTAACTCACTTGGGGCCAGGGTGTACTTATAAAGGGGCTAGGGTAACTCACTTGGGGTCAGGGAGTACATATAAAGGTGATATGGTAACACACTTGGGATCAGGCAGTACTTATATGGGACCAGGGTAACTCACTTGGGGCCAGGGTGTACTTATAAAGGGGCTAGGGTAACTCACTTGGGGTCAGGGAGAGCTAATCAAGGTGATATGGTAACTCACTTGGGGCCAGGGTGTACTTATAAAGGGGCTAGGGTAACTCACTTGGGGTCAGGGAGTACATATAAAGGTGATATGGTAACTCACTTGGGATCAGGGAGTACTTATATGGGACCAGGGTAACTCACTTGGGGCCAGGGTGTACTTATAAAGGGGCTAGGGTAACTCACTTGGGGTCAGGGAGTAAATATAAAGGGGCTATGGTAACTCACTTGGGGTCAGGGAGTACTTATAAAGAGGCTATGGTAACTCACTTGGGGTCAAGGAGAACTTATAAAGGGGCTATGGTAACTCACTTGAGGTCAGAGAGTACTTATAAAGGGGCTATGGTAACTCACTTGCAGTCAGAGAGTACATATCAAGGGGATAGGATAACTCACTTGGGGTCAGGGAGTACTTATAAAGTTGATATGGTAACTCACTTGGGTTCAGGGAGTACTTATATGGGACCAGGGTAACTCACTTGGGGCCAGGGTGTACTTATATGGGACCAGGGTAACTCACTTGGGGCCAGGGTGTACTTATAAAGGGGCTGGGGTAACTCACTTGGGGACAGGGAGTACATATAAAGGGGCTATGGTAACTCACTTGGGGTAGGGAGTACTAGTATGGGACTAGGGTAACTCACTTGCGGTCAGAGAGTACATATAAAAAGGCTAGGATAACTCACTTGGGGTCAGTGAGTACTTATAAATGGGCTAGGGTAACTCATTTCGAGTCTGGGAGTACATATAAAGGGGCTATGGTAACTCACTTGGTGTCAGGGAGTACTACTATGGGACCAGGGTAACTCACTTGGGGTCAGGGAGTACTAATATGGGACCAGGGTAACTCACTTGGGGTCAGGGAGTACATATATAGGGGCTACGATACACACTTGGGGTCAAGGAGAACTTATATGGGACCAGGGTAACTCACTTGTGGCCAGGGTGTACTTATAAAGGGGCTAGGGTAACTCCCTTGGGGTCAGGAAGTACATATAAAGAGGCTATGGTAACTCACTTGGGGTCAGGGAGTACTACAATGGGACCAGGGTAACTCACTTGCGATCAGAGAGTACATATAAAGTGGCTAGGATAACTCACTTGGGGTCAGGGAGTACTTATAAAGGTGATATGGTAACTCACTTGGGGTCAGGGAGTACTTATAAAGGGGCTAGGGTAACTCACTTGGGGTAAGGGAGTACATATAAAGGGGCTATGGCAACTCACTTGGGGTCAGGGAGAACTACTATGGGACCAGGGTAACTCACTTGCGGTCAGAGAGTACATATAAAGGGGCTAGGGTAACTCACTTGGGGTCAGGGAGTGCATATAAAGGGGCTATGGTAACTCACTTGGAGTCTGGGAGTACTTATATGGGACCAGGGTAACTCACTTGGGGCCAGGGTGTACTTTATAAAGGGGCTAGGGTAACTCACTTGGGGTCAGGGAGCACATATAAGGGGGCTATGGTAACTCACTTGGGGTCAGGGAGTACTACTATGGGACTAGGGTAACTTACTTGCGGTCAGAGAGTAAATATAAAGGGGCTAGGATAACTCACTAGGGGTCAGGGAGTACTTATAAAGCTGATATGGTAATTCACTTGGGGCCAGGGTGTACTTAAAAAGGGGCTAGGGTAACTCACTTGGGGTCTGGGAGTACATATAAAGCGGCTAGGGTAACTCATTTGGAATCTGGGAGTACATATAAAGGGGCTAGGATAACACACTTGGGGTCAGGGAGTACTTATAAAGGTGATATGGTAACTCACTTGGGGTCAGGGAGTACTTATAAAGGGGCTAGGGTAACTCACTTGGGGTAAGGGAGTACATATAAAGGGGCTATGGCAACTCACTTGGGGTCAGGGAGAACTACTATGGGACCAGGGTAACTCACTTGCGGTCAGAGAGTACATATAAAGGGGCTAGGGTAACTCACTTGGGGTCAGGGAGTGCATATAAAGGGGCTATGGTAACTCACTTGGAGTCTGGGAGTACTTATATGGGACCAGGGTAACTCACTTGGGGCCAGGGTGTACTTTATAAAGGGGCTAGGGTAACTCACTTGGGGTCAGGGAGCACATATAAGGGGGCTATGGTAACTGACTTGGGGTCAGGGAGTACTACTATGGGACTAGGGTAACTTACTTGCGGTCAGAGAGTAAATATAAAGGGGCTAGGATAACTCACTAGGGGTCAGGGAGTACTTATAAAGCTGATATGGTAATTCACTTGGGGCCAGGGTGTACTTAAAAAGGGGCTAGGGTAACTCACTTGGGGTCAGGGAGTACATATAAAGCGGCTAGGGTAACTCATTTGGAATCTGGGAGTACATATAAAGGGGCTAGGATAACACACTTGGGGTCAGGGAGTACTTATATGGGACCAGGGTAACTCACTTGTGGCCAGGGTGTACTTATAAAGGGGCTAGGGTAACTCCCTTGGGGTCAGGAAGTACATATAAAGAGGCTATGGTAACTCACTTGGGGTCAGGGAGTACTACAATGGGACCAGGGTAACTCACTTGCGATCAGAGAGTACATATAAAGTGGCTAGGATAACTCACTTGGGGTCAGGGAGTACTTATAAAGGTGATATGGTAACTCACTTGGGGTCAGGGAGTACTTATAAAGGGGCTAGGGTAACTCACTTGGGGTAAGGGAGTACATATAAAGGGGCTATGGCAACTCACTTGGGGTCAGGGAGAACTACTATGGGACCAGGGTAACTCACTTGCGGTCAGAGAGTACATATAAAGGGGCTAGGGTAACTCACTTGGGGTCAGGGAGTGCATATAAAGGGGCTATGGTAACTCACTTGGAGTCTGGGAGTACTTATATGGGACCAGGGTAACTCACTTGGGGCCAGGGTGTACTTTATAAAGGGGCTAGGGTAACTCACTTGGGGTCAGGGAGCACATATAAGGGGGCTATGGTAACTCACTTGGGGTCAGGGAGTACTACTATGGGACTAGGGTAACTTACTTGCGGTCAGAGAGTAAATATAAAGGGGCTAGGATAACTCACTAGGGGTCAGGGAGTACTTATAAAGCTGATATGGTAACTCACTTGGGGTCAGGGAGTACATTTATGGGACTAGGGTAACTTACTTGCGGTCAGAGGGTACATATAAAGGGGCTAGGATAACTCACTTGGGTTCAGGGAGAACTTATAAAGGTGATATGGTAACTCACTTGGGGTCAGGGAGTACTTATATGAGACTAGGGTAACTCACATGGGGTCAGGGAGTACTTATATCGGACCAGGGTAACTCACTTGGGGCCAGGGTGTACTTATAAAGGAGCTAGGGTAACTCAATTGGGGTAAGGGAGTACATATAAAGGGGCTATGGTAACTCACTTGGGGTCAGGGAGTACATATAAAGGGGCTATGGTAACTCACTTGGGGTCAGGGAGTACTACTATGGGACCAGGGTAACTCACTTGCGGTCAGAGAGTACATATAAAGTGGCTAGGGTAACTCACTTGGGGTCAGGGAGTACATATAAAGGGGCTATGGTAACTCACTTGGGGTCAGGGAGTACTTATAAAGAGGCTATGGTAACTCACTTGGGGTCAGGGAGTACTACTATGAGACTAGGGTAACTTACTTGCGATCAGAAAGTACATATGAATGGGCTAGGATAACTCACTTGGGGTCAGGGAGAACTTATAAAGGGGCTATGGTAACTCACTTGGGGTCAGGGAGTACATATAAAGGGGCTATGGTAACTCACTTGGGGTCAGGGAGTACTACTATGGGACCAGGGTAACTCACTTGCGGTCAGAGAGTACATATAAAGGGCCTAGGATAACTCACTTGGAGTCAGGGAGTACTTATATGGGACTAGGGTAACTCACTTGGGGCCAGGGTGTACTTATAAAGGGGCTAGGGTAACTCACTTGGGGTCAGGGAGAACATTTATGGGACTAGGGTAACTTACTTGCGGTCAGAGGGTACATATAAAGGGACTATGATAACTCACTTGGGGTCAGGGAGTACTTATAAAGAGGCTATGGTAACTCACTTGGGGTCAGGGAGTACTACTATGGGACTAGGGTAACTTACTTGCGAACAGAAAGTACATATGATTGGGCTAGGATAACTCACTTGGGGTCAGGGAGAACTTATAAAGGGGCTATGGTAACTCACTTGGGGTCAGGGAGTACATATAAAGGGGCTATGGTAACTCACTTGGGGTCAGGGAGTACTACTATGGGACCAGGGTAACTCACTTGCGGTCAGAGAGTACATATAAAGGGCCTAGGATAACTCACTTGGAGTCAGGGAGTACTTATATGGGACTAGGGTAACTCACTTGGGGCCAGGGTGTACTTATAAAGGGGCTAGGGTAACTCACTTGGGGTCAGGGAGAACATTTATGGGACTAGGGTAACTTACTTGCGGTCAGAGGGTACATATAAAGGGACTATGATAACTCACTTGGGGTCAGGGAGTACTACTATGGGACCAGGGTAACTCACTTGCGGTCAGAGAGTACATATAAAGTGGCTAGGGTAACTCACTTGGGGTCAGGGAGTACATATAAAGGGGCTATGGTAACTCACTTGGGGTCAGGGAGTACTTATAAAGAGGCTATGTTAACTCACTTGGGGTCAGGGTGTACTTATAAAGGGGCTATGGTAATTCACTTAGTGTCAGGGAGTACTACTATGGGACTAGGGTAACTTACTTGCGGTCAGAAAGTACATATAAAGGGGCTAGGATAACTCACTTGGGGTCAGGGAGAACTTATAGAGGTTATATGCTAACTCTCTTAAGGTCAGGGAGTACATATAAAGGAACTATGGTAACTCACTTGGGGTCAGGGAGTACTTATAAAGGGGCTATGGTAACTCACTTAGTGTCAGGGAGTACTACTATGGGACTAGGGTAACTTACTTGCGGTCAGAGAGTACATATAAAGGTGCTAGGATAACTCACTTGGGGTCAGGGAGAACTTATAGAGGTGATATGCTAACTCACTTGGGGTCAGGGAGTACTTATATGGGAATAGGGTAACTCACTTGGGGCCAGGGTGTACTTATAAAGGGGCTAGGGTAGCTCACTTGGGGTCAGGGAGTACATATAAAGGTGCTATGGTAACCCACTTGGGGTCAGGGAGTACTACTATGGGACCAGGGTAACTCACTTGGGGTCAGAGAGTACATATAAAGGGGCTAGGGTAACTCACTTGGGGTCAGGGAGTACTTATAAAGGGGTTATACTAACTCACTTGGGGTCAGGGAGTACTACTATGGTATAGGGTAACTCACTTGTTGTCAGGGAGTACTTATAAAGGTGATATGGTAACTCATTTGGGATCAGGGAGTACTTATAAAGGGGCTAGGGTAACTCACTTTGGTTCAAGGAGTACTTATATGGGACTAGGGTAACTCACTTGGTGTCTGTGAGTACTTATTTAGGACCAGGGTAACTCACTTGGGGCCAGGGTGTACTTATAAAGGGGCTAGGGTTACTCACTTGGGGTCAGGGAGTACATATAAAGGGGCTATGGTAACTCACTTGGGGTCAGGGAGTACTTATAAAGGGGCTATGGTAACTCACTTGGGGTCAGGGAGTACTTCTATGGGACTAGGGTAACTTACTTGCGGTCAGAGAGTACATATATAGGGGCTAGGATAACTCACTTGGGGTCAGAGAGAACTTATAAAGGTGATATGCTAACTCACTTGGGGTCAGGGAGTGCTATTATGGGACCAGGGTAACTCACTTGCGGTCAGAGAGTACATATAAAGGGGCTAGGATAACTCACTTGGGGTCAGGGAGTACTTATAAAGGTGATAGGATAACTCACTTGCGGTCAGAGAGTACATATAAAGGGGCTAGGATAACTCACTTGGGGTCAGGGAGTACTAATAAAGGTGATAGGATAACTCACTTGCGGTCAGAGAGTACATATAAAGGGGCTAGGATAACTCACTTGGGCTCAGCGAGTACTTGTAAAGGGGTTAGATTAACTCACTTGCGGTCAGAGAGTACATATAAAGGGGCTAGGATAACTCACTTAGGGTCAGGAAGTACTTCTAAAGGATTAGGGTAACTCACTTGGGGTCAGGGATTACTTTTATGGGACTAGGGTAACTCACTTGGGGTCAGGGAGTACTTATATAGGGGCTAGGGTAACTCTCTTGGGGTCAGTGAGTACTACTATGGGACTAGGGTAATTCACTTGCGGTCAGAGAGTACATATAAAGGGGCTATGGTAACTCACTTGGGGTCATGGAGTACTACTATGGGACTAGGGTAACTTACTTGCGGTCAGAGAGTACATATAAAGGGGCTAGGATAACTCACTTGGGGTAAGGGAGAACTAATAAAGGTGATATGGTAACTCACTTGGGGCCAGGGTGTACTTATAAAGGGGCTAGGGTAACTCACTTGGGGTCAGGGAGTACATATAAAGGTGATATGGTAACTCACTTGGGATCAGGCAGTACTTATATGGGACCAGGGTAACTCACTTGGGGCCAGGGTGTACTTATAAAGGGGCTAGGGTAACTCACTTGGGGTCAGGGAGAGCTAATCAAGGTGATATGGTAACTCACTTGGGGCCAGGGTGTACTTATAAAGGGGCTAGGGTAACTCACTTGGGGTCAGGGAGTACATATAAAGGTGATATGGTAACTCACTTGGGATCAGGGAGTACTTATATGGGACCAGGGTAACTCACTTGGGGCCAGGGTGTACTTATAAAGGGGCTAGGGTAACTCACTTGGGGTCAGGGAGTAAATATAAAGGGGCTATGGTAACTCACTTGGGGTCAGGGAGTACTTATAAAGAGGCTATGGTAACTCACTTGGGGTCAAGGAGAACTTATAAAGGGGCTATGGTAACTCACTTGAGGTCAGAGAGTACTTATAAAGGGGCTATGGTAACTCACTTGCAGTCAGAGAGTACATATCAAGGGGATAGGATAACTCACTTGGGGTCAGGGAGTACTTATAAAGTTGATATGGTAACTCACTTGGGTTCAGGGAGTACTTATATGGGACCAGGGTAACTCACTTGGGGCCAGGGTGTACTTATATGGGACCAGGGTAACTCACTTGGGGCCAGGGTGTACTTATAAAGGGGCTGGGGTAACTCACTTGGGGACAGGGAGTACATATAAAGGGGCTATGGTAACTCACTTGGGGTAGGGAGTACTAGTATGGGACTAGGGTAACTCACTTGCGGTCAGAGAGTACATATAAAAAGGCTAGGATAACTCACTTGGGGTCAGTGAGTACTTATAAATGGGCTAGGGTAACTCATTTCGAGTCTGGGAGTACATATAAAGGGGCTATGGTAACTCACTTGGTGTCAGGGAGTACTACTATGGGACCAGGGTAACTCACTTGGGGTCAGGGAGTACTACTATGGGACCAGGGTAACTCACTTGGGGTCAGGGAGTACATATATAGGGGCTACGATACACACTTGGGGTCAAGGAGAACTTATATGGGACCAGGGTAACTCACTTGTGGCCAGGGTGTACTTATAAAGGGGCTAGGGTAACTCCCTTGGGGTCAGGAAGTACATATAAAGAGGCTATGGTAACTCACTTGGGGTCAGGGAGTACTACAATGGGACCAGGGTAACTCACTTGCGATCAGAGAGTACATATAAAGTGGCTAGGATAACTCACTTGGGGTCAGGGAGTACTTATAAAGGTGATATGGTAACTCACTTGGGGTCAGGGAGTACTTATAAAGGGGCTAGGGTAACTCACTTGGGGTAAGGGAGTACATATAAAGGGGCTATGGCAACTCACTTGGGGTCAGGGAGAACTACTATGGGACCAGGGTAACTCACTTGCGGTCAGAGAGTACATATAAAGGGGCTAGGGTAACTCACTTGGGGTCAGGGAGTGCATATAAAGGGGCTATGGTAACTCACTTGGAGTCTGGGAGTACTTATATGGGACCAGGGTAACTCACTTGGGGCCAGGGTGTACTTTATAAAGGGGCTAGGGTAACTCACTTGGGGTCAGGGAGCACATATAAGGGGGCTATGGTAACTCACTTGGGGTCAGGGAGTACTACTATGGGACTAGGGTAACTTACTTGCGGTCAGAGAGTAAATATAAAGGGGCTAGGATAACTCACTAGGGGTCAGGGAGTACTTATAAAGCTGATATGGTAATTCACTTGGGGCCAGGGTGTACTTAAAAAGGGGCTAGGGTAACTCACTTGGGGTCAGGGAGTACATATAAAGCGGCTAGGGTAACTCATTTGGAATCTGGGAGTACATATAAAGGGGCTAGGATAACACACTTGGGGTCAGGGAGTACTTATATGGGACCAGGGTAACTCACTTGTGGCCAGGGTGTACTTATAAAGGGGCTAGGGTAACTCCCTTGGGGTCAGGAAGTACATATAAAGAGGCTATGGTAACTCACTTGGGGTCAGGGAGTACTACAATGGGACCAGGGTAACTCACTTGCGATCAGAGAGTACATATAAAGTGGCTAGGATAACTCACTTGGGGTCAGGGAGTACTTATAAAGGTGATATGGTAACTCACTTGGGGTCAGGGAGTACTTATAAAGGTGATATGGTAACTCACTTGGGGTCAGGGAGTACTTATAAAGGGGCTAGGGTAACTCACTTGGGGTAAGGGAGTACATATAAAGGGGCTATGGCAACTCACTTGGGGTCAGGGAGAACTACTATGGGACCAGGGTAACTCACTTGCGGTCAGAGAGTACATATAAAGGGGCTAGGGTAACTCACTTGGGGTCAGGGAGTGCATATAAAGGGGCTATGGTAACTCACTTGGAGTCTGGGAGTACTTATATGGGACCAGGGTAACTCACTTGGGGCCAGGGTGTACTTTATAAAGGGGCTAGGGTAACTCACTTGGGGTCAGGGAGCACATATAAGGGGGCTATGGTAACTCACTTGGGGTCAGGGAGTACTACTATGGGACTAGGGTAACTTACTTGCGGTCAGAGAGTAAATATAAAGGGGCTAGGATAACTCACTAGGGGTCAGGGAGTACTTATAAAGCTGATATGGTAATTCACTTGGGGCCAGGGTGTACTTAAAAAGGGGCTAGGGTAACTCACTTGGGGTCAGGGAGTACATATAAACGGGCTATGGTAACTCACTTGGGGTCAGTGAGTACTTAAAAAGGGGCTATGGTAACTCACTTGGGGTCAGGGAGTACTTCTATGGGACTAGATTAACTCACTTGCGGTCAGAGAGTACATATAAAGGGGCTGGGATAACTCACTTGGGGTCAGGGAGTACTTATAAGGGGGCTATTGTAACTCACTTGGGATCAGGAAGTACTTCTATGGGATTAGGGTAACTCACTTGGGGTCAGGGAGTACTACAATGGGACCAGGGTAACTCACTTGCGATCAGAGAGTACATATAAAGTGGCTAGGATAACTCACTTGGGGTCAGGGAGTACTTATAAAGGTGATATGGTAACTCACTTGGGGTCAGGGAGTACTTATAAAGGGGCTAGGGTAACTCACTTGGGGTAAGGGAGTACATATAAAGGGGCTATGGCAACTCACTTGGGGTCAGGGAGAACTACTATGGGACCAGGGTAACTCACTTGCGGTCAGAGAGTACATATAAAGGGGCTAGGGTAACTCACTTGGGGTCAGGGAGTGCATATAAAGGGGCTATGGTAACTCACTTGGAGTCTGGGAGTACTTATATGGGACCAGGGTAACTCACTTGGGGCCAGGGTGTACTTTATAAAGGGGCTAGGGTAACTCACTTGGGGTCAGGGAGCACATATAAGGGGGCTATGGTAACTCACTTGGGGTCAGGGAGTACTACTATGGGACTAGGGTAACTTACTTGCGGTCAGAGAGTAAATATAAAGGGGCTAGGATAACTCACTAGGGGTCAGGGAGTACTTATAAAGCTGATATGGTAATTCACTTGGGGCCAGGGTGTACTTAAAAAGGGGCTAGGGTAACTCACTTGGGGTCAGGGAGTACATATAAACGGGCTATGGTAACTCACTTGGGGTCAGTGAGTACTTAAAAAGGGGCTATGGTAACTCACTTGGGGTCAGGGAGTACTTCTATGGGACTAGATTAACTCACTTGCGGTCAGAGAGTACATATAAAGGGGCTGGGATAACTCACTTGGGGTAAGGGAGTACTTATAAGGGGGCTATTGTAACTCACTTGGGGTCAGGAAGTACTTCTATGGGATTAGGGTAACTCACTTGGGGTCAGGGAGTACTTTTATGGGACTAGGGTAACTCACTTGGGGTCAGGGAGTACTTATATAGGGGCTAGGGTAACTCTCTTGGGGTCAGTGAGTTCTACTATGGGACTAGGGTAATTCACTTGCGGTCAGAGAGTATATATAAAGGGGCTATGGTAACTCACTTGGGGTCAGGGAGTACTACCATGGGACTAGGGTAACTTACTTGCGGTCAGAGAGTACTTATAAAGGGGCTAGGATAACTCACTTGTGGTCAGGGAGTACTTATATGGGACCAGGGTAACTCACTTGAGGCCAGGGTGTACTTATAAATGGGCTAGGATAACTCACTTGGGGTCAGGGATTACTACTATGGGACTAGGGTAACTTACTTGCGATAAGAAAGTACATATAATTGGGCTAGGATAACTCACTTGGGGTCAGGGAGAACTTATAAAGGGGCTATGGTAACTCACTTGGGTTCAGGGAGTACATATAAAGGGGCTATGTTAACTCACTTGGGGTCAGGGAGTACTTATAAAGAGGCTATGGTAACTCACTTGGGGTCAGGGAGTACTACTATGGGACTAGGGTAACTTACTTGCGAACAGAAAGTACATATGATTGGGCTAGGATAACTCACTTGGGGTCAGGGAGAACTTATAAAGCGGCTATGGTAACTCACTTGGGGTCAGGGAGTACATATAAAGGGGCTATGGTAACTCACTTGGGGTCAGGGAGTACTACTATGGGACCAGGGTAACTCACTTGCGGTCAGAGAGTACATATAAAGGGCCTAGGATAACTCACTTGGAGTCAGGGAGTACTTATATGGGACTAGGGTAACTCACTTAGGGTCAGAGTGTATTTATATGGGACTAGGGTAACTCACTTGCGGTCAGAGAGTACATATAAAGGGGATAGGATAACTCACTTGCGGTCAGAGAGTACATATAAAGGGGCTAGGATATCTCACTTGGGGTCAGGGAGTACTTATAAAGGGGCTATGGTAACTCACTTGGGGTCAGGGTGTACTTATATGGGACTAGGGTAACATACCTGGGGGAAGGGAGTACTTTTTAAGGGGTTAGAATAACTCACTTGCGGTCAGAGTGTACTTATAAAGAGACTAGGATAACTCACTTGGGGTCAGGGAGTACTTATAAAGGGGCTATGGTAATTTACTTGGTGTCAGGGAGTACTTCTATGGTACTAGGTTACCTCACTTGGGGTCTGGGAGTACATATAAAGCGGCTAGGGTAACTCACTTGGAGTCTGGGAGTACTAATATGAAACTAGGGTTCTACACTTGGGGTCAGAAAGTACATATATAGGGGCTAGGATAACTCTCTTGAGGTCAGAGAGTACATATAAAGGGGCTAGGATAACTCACTTGGGGTCAGAGAGTACATATAAAGGTGTTAGTATAACTCACTTGGGGTCAGGGAGTACTTATAAAGGTGTTATGGTAACTCACTTGGAGCCAGGGAGTACTAATATGAAACTAGGGTTTTACACTTGGGGTCAGAAAGTACATATAAAGGGGCTGGGATAACCCTCTTGAGGTCAGAGAGTACATATAAAGGGGCTAGGATAAATCACTTGGGGTCAGAGAGTACATATAAAGGGGCTAGGATAACTCACTTGGGGTCAGGAAGTCCTTCTATGGGACTAGGGTAACTCACTTGGGGTCTGGGAATACATATAAAGCGGCAAGGGTAACTCACTTAGGTTCAAGGAGTACTTATATGGGACTAGGGTAACTCACTTGGTGTCTGTGAGTACTTATATGGGACCAGGGTGCACTTATTAAAGGGCTAGGGTAACCCACTTTGGGTCAGGGAGTACTTATAAGGCACTAGGGTAACTCACTTGGGGTCTGGGAGTACATATAAAGGGGCTAGGATAACTCACTTGCGGTCAGAGAGTACTTCTATGGGACTAGGGTAACTCACTTGGTGTTAGGGAGTAATTTTATGGGACTAGGGTAACTCACTTAGGGTCAGGGTGTATTTATATGGGACTAGGGTAACTCACTTGCGGTCAGAGAGTACATATAAAGGGGCTAGGATAACTCACTTGGGGTCAGGAAGTACGTCTATGGTACTAGGGTAACTCACTTGGGGTCTGGGAGTTCATATAAAGCGGCTAGGGTAACTCACTTAGGTTCAAGGAGTACTTATATGGGACTAGGGTAACTCACTTGGTGTCTGTGAGTACTTATATGGGACCAGGGTGCACTTATTAAAGGGCTAGGGTAACCCACTTGGGGTCAGGGAGTACTTATAAGGCACTAGGGTAACTCACTTGGGGTCTGGGAGTACATATAAAGGGGCTAGGATAACTCACTTGCGGTCAGAGAGTACTTCTATGGGACTAGGGTAACTCACTTGGTGTCAGGGAGTAATTTTATGGGACTAGGGTAACTCACTTAGGGTCAGGGTGTATTTATATGGGACTAGGATAACTCACTTGGGGTCAGGGAGTAGTTATATAGGGGCTATGGTAACTCACTTGGGGTCAGGAAGTACGTCTATGGAACTAGGGTAACTCACTTGGGGTCTGGGAGTTCATATAAAGCGGCTAGGGTAACTCACTTGGAGTCTGGGAGTACATATAAAGGGGCTAGGATAACTCACGTGGGGTCAGGGAGTACTTATAAAGGGGTTAGGGTAACTCACTTTCGGTCAGAGGGTACTTCTATGGGACTAGGGTAACTCACTTGGGGTCAGGGAGTACTTTTATGGGGCCAGGATAACTCACTTGGGTCAGGGAGTACTTATAAAGGTGATATGGTAACTCACTTGGGGTCAGGGAGTACTTATATGGGACTAGGGTAACTCACTTGCGGTCAGACAGTTCATATAAAGGGGCTACGACAACACATTAGGGGTCAGGGAGTACTTATATGGGTCTAGGGTAACACACTTGGGGTCAGGGAGTACTTCTATGGAACTAGGGTTACTCACTTGGGCGTGAGGTAGTACTTCTATGTGAGTAGGGTAACTCACTTGGGGTCAGGGAGTACTACTATGGTATAGGGTAAGTCACTTGTGGTCAGAGAGTACATATAAAGGGGCTATGGTAACTCACTTGGGGCCAGGGAGTACATATAAAGTGGCTAGGATAACTCACTTGCGGTCAGAGGGTACTTCTATGGGACTAGGGTAATTCACTTGGGGTCAGGGAGTACTTATAAAGGGGCAATGGTAACTCACTTGGGGTCAGGGAATACTTATTTGGGACCAGGGTAGCTCACTTGGGGCCAGGGTGTACTTATAAAGGGGCTATGGTAACTCACTTGCGGTCAGAGAGTACATATAAAGGGGATAGGATAACTCACTTGCGGTCAGAGAGTACATATAAAGGGGCTAGGATATCTCACATGGGGTCAGGGAGTACTTATAAAGGGGCTATGGTAACTCACTTGGGGTCAGGGTGTACTTATATGGGACTAGGGTAACATACTTGGGGTAAGGGAGTACTTATTAAGGGGTTAGAATAACTCACTTGCGGTCAGAGTGTACTTATAAAGAGACTAGGATAACTCACTTGGGGTCAGGGAGTACTTATAAAGGGGCTATGGTAATTTACTTGGTGTCAGGGAGTACTTCTATGGTACTAGGTTACCTCACTTGGGGTCTGGGAGTACATATAAAGCGGCTAGGGTAACTCACTTGGAGTCTGGGAGTACTAATATGAAACTAGGGTTTTACACTTGGGGTCAGAAAGTACATATATAGGGGCTAGGATAACTCTCTTGAGGTCAGAGAGTACATATAAAGGGGCTAGGATAACTCACTTGGGGTCAGAGAGTACATATAAAGGGGTTAGGATAACTCACTTGGGGTCAGGGAGTACTTATAAAGGTGTTATGGTAACTCACTTGGAGCCAGGGAATACTAATATGAAACTAGGGTTTTACACTTGGGGTCAGAAAGTACATATAAAGGGGCTGGGATAACTCTCTTGAGGTCAGAGAGTACATATAAAGGGGCTAGGATAAATCACTTGGGGTCAGAGAGTACATATAAAGGGGCTAGGATAACTCACTTGGGGTCAGGAAGTCCTTCTATGGGACTAGGGTAACTCACTTGGGGTCTGGGAATACATATAAAGCGGCAAGGGTAACTCACTTAGGTTCAAGGAGTACTTATATGGGACCAGGGTGCACTTATTAAAGGGCTAGGGTAACCCACTTGGGGTCAGGGAGTACTTATAAGGCACTAGGGTAACCCACTTGGGGTCTGGGAGTACATATAAAGGGGCTAGGATAACTCACTTGCGGTCAGAGAGTACTTCTATGGGACTAGGGTAACTCACTTGGTGTTAGGGAGTAATTTTATGGGACTAGGGTAACTCACTTAGGGTCAGGGTGTATTTATATGGGACTAGGGTAACTCACTTGCGGTCAGAGAGTACATATAAAGGGGCTATGATAACTCACTTGGGGTCAGGAAGTACGTCTATGGTACTAGGGTAACTCACTTGGGGTCTGGGAGTTCATATAAAGCGGCTAGGGTAACTCACTTAGGTTCAAGGAGTACTTATATGGGATTAGGGTAACTCACTTGGTGTCTGTGAGTACTTATATGGGACCAGGGTGCACATATTAAAGGGCTAGGGTAACCCACTTGGGGTCAGGGAGTACTTATAAGGCACTAGGGTAACTCACTTGGGGTCTGGGAGTACATATAAAGGGGCTATGATAACTCACTTGCGGTCAGAGAGTACTTCTATGGGACTAGGGTAACTCACTTGGTGTCAGGGAGTAATTTTATGGGACTAGGGTAACTCACTTAGGGTCAGGGTGTATTTATATGGGACTAGGATAACTCACTTGGGGTCAGGGAGTAGTTATATAGGGGCTATGGTAACTCACTTGGGGTCAGGAAGTACGTCTATGGTACTAGGATAACTCACTTGGGGTCAGGGAGTAGTTATATAGGGGCTATGGTAACTCACTTGGGGTCAGGAAGTACTTCTATGGGACTAGGGTATCTCACTTGGGGTCAGGGAGTACTTTTATGGGGCCAGGATAACTCACTTGGGTCAGGGAGTACTTATAAAAGTGATATGGTAACTCACTTGGGGTCAGGGAGTACTTATATGGGACTAGGGTAACTCACTTGCGGTCAGACAGTTCATATAAAGGGGCTACGACAACACATTAGGGGTCAGGGAGTACTTATATGGGTCTAGGGTAACACACTTGGGGTCAGGGAGTACTTCTATGGAACTAGGGTTACTCACTTGGGCGTGAGGTAGTACTTCTATGTGAGTAGGGTAACTCACTTGGGGTCAGGGAGTACTACTATGGTATAGGGTAAGTCACTTGTGGTCAGAGAGTACATATAAAGGGGCTATGGTAACTCACTTGGGGCCAGGGAGTACATATAAAGTGGCTAAGATAACTCACTTGCGGTCAGAGGGTACTTCTATGGGACTAGGGTAATTCACTTGGGGTCAGGGAGTACTTTTATGGGACCAGGGTAACTCACTTGGGGCCAGGGTGTACTTATAAAGGTGCTAGGGTAACTCACTTGGGGTCAGGGAGAACTTATAAAGGGGCTATGGTAACTCACTTGGGGTCAGGGAGTACTTATAAAGAGGCTAGAATAACTCACTTGCAGTTAGAGAGTACATATAAATGGGCTAGGATAACTCACTTGGGGTTAGAGAGTACATATAAAGCGGCTAGGATAACTCACTTGGGGTCAGGGAGTACTTATAAAGGTGATATGGTAACTCACTTTGGGTCGGGGAGTACTTATAAAGGGGCTAGGGTAACTCAATTGGGTTCAGGGAGTACTTATATGGGACCAGGGTAACTCACTTGTGGCCAGGGTGTACTTATAAAGGGGCTAGGGTAACTCCCTTGGGGTCAGGAAGTACATATAAAGAGGCTATGGTAACTCACTTGGGGTCAGGGAGTACTACAATGGGACCAGGGTAACTCACTTGCGATCAGAGAGTACATATAAAGTGGCTAGGGTAACTCACTTGGGGTAAGGGATTACATATAAAGGGGCTATAGCAACTCACTTGGGGTCAGGGAGAACTACTATGAGACCAGGGTAACTCACTTGCGGTCAGAGAGTACATATAAAGGGGCTAGGGTAACTCACTTGGGGTCAGGGAGTGCATATAAATGGGCTAGGGTAACTCACTTGGGGTCAGGGAGCACATATAAGGGGGCTATGGTAACTCACTTGGGGTCAGGGAGTACTACTATGGGACTAGGGTAACTTACTTGCGGTCAGAGAGTAAATATAAAGGGGCTAGGATAACTCACTTGGGGTCAGGGAGAACTTATAAAGGTGATATGGTAAATCACTTGGGGTCAGGGAGTACTTATAAAGGGGCTAGGGTAACTCTCTTGGGGTCAGGGAGTACATATAAAGGGGCTATGGCAACTCACTTGGGGTCAGGGAGAACTACTATGGGACCAGGGTAACTCACTTGCGGTCAGAGAGTACATATAAAGGGGCTGGGATAACTCACTTGGGGTCAGGGAGTACTTATAAGGGGGCTATGGTAACTCACTTGGGGTCAGGAAGTACTTCTATGGGATTAGGGTAACTCACAAGGGGTCAGGGAGTACTTTTATGGGACTAGGGTAACTCACTTGGGGTCAGGGAGTACTTATATAGGGGCTAGGGTAACTCTCTTGGGGTCAGTGAGTTCTACTATGGGACTAGGGTAATTCACTTGCGGTCAGAGAGTATATATAAAGGGGCTATGGTAACTCACTTGGGGTCAGGGAGTACTACCATGGGACTAGGGTAACTTACTTGCGGTCAGAGAGTACTTATAAAGGGGCTAGGATAACTCACTTGTGGTCAGGGAGTACTTATATGGGACCAGGGTAACTCACTTGAGGCCAGGGTGTACTTATAAATGGGCTAGGATAACTCACTTGGGGTCAGGGATTACTACTATGGGACTAGGGTAACTTACTTGCGATAAGAAAGTACATATAATTGGGCTAGGATAACTCACTTGGGGTCAGGGAGAACTTATAAAGGGGCTATGGTAACTCACTTGGGTTCAGGGAGTACATATAAAGGGGCTATGTTAACTCACTTGGGGTCAGGGAGTACTTATAAAGAGGCTATGGTAACTCACTTGGGGTCAGGGAGTACTACTATGGGACTAGGGTAACTTACTTGCGAACAGAAAGTACATATGATTGGGCTAGGATAACTCACTTGGGGTCAGGGAGAACTTATAAAGCGGCTATGGTAACTCACTTGGGGTCAGGGAGTACATATAAAGGGGCTATGGTAACTCACTTGGGGTCAGGGAGTACTACTATGGGACCAGGGTAACTCACTTGCGGTCAGAGAGTACATATAAAGGGCCTAGGATAACTCACTTGGAGTCAGGGAGTACTTATATGGGACTAGGGTAACATACCTGGGGGAAGGGAGTACTTTTTAAGGGGTTAGAATAACTCACTTGCGGTCAGAGTGTACTTATAAAGAGACTAGGATAACTCACTTGGGGTCAGGGAGTACTTATAAAGGGGCTATGGTAATTTACTTGGTGTCAGGGAGTACTTCTATGGTACTAGGTTACCTCACTTGGGGTCTGGGAGTACATATAAAGCGGCTAGGGTAACTCACTTGGAGTCTGGGAGTACTAATATGAAACTAGGGTTCTACACTTGGGGTCAGAAAGTACATATATAGGGGCTAGGATAACTCTCTTGAGGTCAGAGAGTACATATAAAGGGGCTAGGATAACTCACTTGGGGTCAGAGAGTACATATAAAGGTGTTAGTATAACTCACTTGGGGTCAGGGAGTACTTATAAAGGTGTTATGGTAACTCACTTGGAGCCAGGGAGTACTAATATGAAACTAGGGTTTTACACTTGGGGTCAGAAAGTACATATAAAGGGGCTGGGATAACCCTCTTGAGGTCAGAGAGTACATATAAAGGGGCTAGGATAAATCACTTGGGGTCAGAGAGTACATATAAAGGGGCTAGGATAACTCACTTGGGGTCAGGAAGTCCTTCTATGGGACTAGGGTAACTCACTTGGGGTCTGGGAATACATATAAAGCGGCAAGGGTAACTCACTTAGGTTCAAGGAGTACTTATATGGGACTAGGGTAACTCACTTGGTGTCTGTGAGTACTTATATGGGACCAGGGTGCACTTATTAAAGGGCTAGGGTAACCCACTTTGGGTCAGGGAGTACTTATAAGGCACTAGGGTAACTCACTTGGGGTCTGGGAGTACATATAAAGGGGCTAGGATAACTCACTTGCGGTCAGAGAGTACTTCTATGGGACTAGGGTAACTCACTTGGTGTTAGGGAGTAATTTTATGGGACTAGGGTAACTCACTTAGGGTCAGGGTGTATTTATATGGGACTAGGGTAACTCACTTGCGGTCAGAGAGTACATATAAAGGGGCTAGGATAACTCACTTGGGGTCAGGAAGTACGTCTATGGTACTAGGGTAACTCACTTGGGGTCTGGGAGTTCATATAAAGCGGCTAGGGTAACTCACTTAGGTTCAAGGAGTACTTATATGGGACTAGGGTAACTCACTTGGTGTCTGTGAGTACTTATATGGGACCAGGGTGCACTTATTAAAGGGCTAGGGTAACCCACTTGGGGTCAGGGAGTACTTATAAGGCACTAGGGTAACTCACTTGGGGTCTGGGAGTACATATAAAGGGGCTAGGATAACTCACTTGCGGTCAGAGAGTACTTCTATGGGACTAGGGTAACTCACTTGGTGTCAGGGAGTAATTTTATGGGACTAGGGTAACTCACTTAGGGTCAGGGTGTATTTATATGGGACTAGGATAACTCACTTGGGGTCAGGGAGTAGTTATATAGGGGCTATGGTAACTCACTTGGGGTCAGGAAGTACGTCTATGGAACTAGGGTAACTCACTTGGGGTCTGGGAGTTCATATAAAGCGGCTAGGGTAACTCACTTGGAGTCTGGGAGTACATATAAAGGGGCTAGGATAACTCACGTGGGGTCAGGGAGTACTTATAAAGGGGTTAGGGTAACTCACTTTCGGTCAGAGGGTACTTCTATGGGACTAGGGTAACTCACTTGGGGTCAGGGAGTACTTTTATGGGGCCAGGATAACTCACTTGGGTCAGGGAGTACTTATAAAGGTGATATGGTAACTCACTTGGGGTCAGGGAGTACTTATATGGGACTAGGGTAACTCACTTGCGGTCAGACAGTTCATATAAAGGGGCTACGACAACACATTAGGGGTCAGGGAGTACTTATATGGGTCTAGGGTAACACACTTGGGGTCAGGGAGTACTTCTATGGAACTAGGGTTACTCACTTGGGCGTGAGGTAGTACTTCTATGTGAGTAGGGTAACTCACTTGGGGTCAGGGAGTACTACTATGGTATAGGGTAAGTCACTTGTGGTCAGAGAGTACATATAAAGGGGCTATGGTAACTCACTTGGGGCCAGGGAGTACATATAAAGTGGCTAGGATAACTCACTTGCGGTCAGAGGGTACTTCTATGGGACTAGGGTAATTCACTTGGGGTCAGGGAGTACTTATAAAGGGGCAATGGTAACTCACTTGGGGTCAGGGAATACTTATTTGGGACCAGGGTAGCTCACTTGGGGCCAGGGTGTACTTATAAAGGGGCTATGGTAACTCACTTGCGGTCAGAGAGTACATATAAAGGGGATAGGATAACTCACTTGCGGTCAGAGAGTACATATAAAGGGGCTAGGATATCTCACATGGGGTCAGGGAGTACTTATAAAGGGGCTATGGTAACTCACTTGGGGTCAGGGTGTACTTATATGGGACTAGGGTAACATACTTGGGGTAAGGGAGTACTTATTAAGGGGTTAGAATAACTCACTTGCGGTCAGAGTGTACTTATAAAGAGACTAGGATAACTCACTTGGGGTCAGGGAGTACTTATAAAGGGGCTATGGTAATTTACTTGGTGTCAGGGAGTACTTCTATGGTACTAGGTTACCTCACTTGGGGTCTGGGAGTACATATAAAGCGGCTAGGGTAACTCACTTGGAGTCTGGGAGTACTAATATGAAACTAGGGTTTTACACTTGGGGTCAGAAAGTACATATATAGGGGCTAGGATAACTCTCTTGAGGTCAGAGAGTACATATAAAGGGGCTAGGATAACTCACTTGGGGTCAGAGAGTACATATAAAGGGGTTAGGATAACTCACTTGGGGTCAGGGAGTACTTATAAAGGTGTTATGGTAACTCACTTGGAGCCAGGGAATACTAATATGAAACTAGGGTTTTACACTTGGGGTCAGAAAGTACATATAAAGGGGCTGGGATAACTCTCTTGAGGTCAGAGAGTACATATAAAGGGGCTAGGATAAATCACTTGGGGTCAGAGAGTACATATAAAGGGGCTAGGATAACTCACTTGGGGTCAGGAAGTCCTTCTATGGGACTAGGGTAACTCACTTGGGGTCTGGGAATACATATAAAGCGGCAAGGGTAACTCACTTAGGTTCAAGGAGTACTTATATGGGACCAGGGTGCACTTATTAAAGGGCTAGGGTAACCCACTTGGGGTCAGGGAGTACTTATAAGGCACTAGGGTAACCCACTTGGGGTCTGGGAGTACATATAAAGGGGCTAGGATAACTCACTTGCGGTCAGAGAGTACTTCTATGGGACTAGGGTAACTCACTTGGTGTTAGGGAGTAATTTTATGGGACTAGGGTAACTCACTTAGGGTCAGGGTGTATTTATATGGGACTAGGGTAACTCACTTGCGGTCAGAGAGTACATATAAAGGGGCTATGATAACTCACTTGGGGTCAGGAAGTACGTCTATGGTACTAGGGTAACTCACTTGGGGTCTGGGAGTTCATATAAAGCGGCTAGGGTAACTCACTTAGGTTCAAGGAGTACTTATATGGGATTAGGGTAACTCACTTGGTGTCTGTGAGTACTTATATGGGACCAGGGTGCACATATTAAAGGGCTAGGGTAACCCACTTGGGGTCAGGGAGTACTTATAAGGCACTAGGGTAACTCACTTGGGGTCTGGGAGTACATATAAAGGGGCTAGGATAACTCACTTGCGGTCAGAGAGTACTTCTATGGGACTAGGGTAACTCACTTGGTGTCAGGGAGTAATTTTATGGGACTAGGGTAACTCACTTAGGGTCAGGGTGTATTTATATGGGACTAGGATAACTCACTTGGGGTCAGGGAGTAGTTATATAGGGGCTATGGTAACTCACTTGGGGTCAGGAAGTACGTCTATGGTACTAGGATAACTCACTTGGGGTCAGGGAGTAGTTATATAGGGGCTATGGTAACTCACTTGGGGTCAGGAAGTACTTCTATGGGACTAGGGTATCTCACTTGGGGTCAGGGAGTACTTTTATGGGGCCAGGATAACTCACTTGGGTCAGGGAGTACTTATAAAAGTGATATGGTAACTCACTTGGGGTCAGGGAGTACTTATATGGGACTAGGGTAACTCACTTGCGGTCAGACAGTTCATATAAAGGGGCTACGACAACACATTAGGGGTCAGGGAGTACTTATATGGGTCTAGGGTAACACACTTGGGGTCAGGGAGTACTTCTATGGAACTAGGGTTACTCACTTGGGCGTGAGGTAGTACTTCTATGTGAGTAGGGTAACTCACTTGGGGTCAGGGAGTACTACTATGGTATAGGGTAAGTCACTTGTGGTCAGAGAGTACATATAAAGGGGCTATGGTAACTCACTTGGGGCCAGGGAGTACATATAAAGTGGCTAAGATAACTCACTTGCGGTCAGAGGGTACTTCTATGGGACTAGGGTAATTCACTTGGGGTCAGGGAGTACTTTTATGGGACCAGGGTAACTCACTTGGGGCCAGGGTGTACTTATAAAGGTGCTAGGGTAACTCACTTGGGGTCAGGGAGAACTTATAAAGGGGCTATGGTAACTCACTTGGGGTCAGGGAGTACTTATAAAGAGGCTAGAATAACTCACTTGCAGTTAGAGAGTACATATAAATGGGCTAGGATAACTCACTTGGGGTTAGAGAGTACATATAAAGCGGCTAGGATAACTCACTTGGGGTCAGGGAGTACTTATAAAGGTGATATGGTAACTCACTTTGGGTCGGGGAGTACTTATAAAGGGGCTAGGGTAACTCAATTGGGTTCAGGGAGTACTTATATGGGACCAGGGTAACTCACTTGTGGCCAGGGTGTACTTATAAAGGGGCTAGGGTAACTCCCTTGGGGTCAGGAAGTACATATAAAGAGGCTATGGTAACTCACTTGGGGTCAGGGAGTACTACAATGGGACCAGGGTAACTCACTTGCGATCAGAGAGTACATATAAAGTGGCTAGGGTAACTCACTTGGGGTAAGGGATTACATATAAAGGGGCTATAGCAACTCACTTGGGGTCAGGGAGAACTACTATGAGACCAGGGTAACTCACTTGCGGTCAGAGAGTACATATAAAGGGGCTAGGGTAACTCACTTGGGGTCAGGGAGTGCATATAAATGGGCTAGGGTAACTCACTTGGGGTCAGGGAGCACATATAAGGGGGCTATGGTAACTCACTTGGGGTCAGGGAGTACTACTATGGGACTAGGGTAACTTACTTGCGGTCAGAGAGTAAATATAAAGGGGCTAGGATAACTCACTTGGGGTCAGGGAGAACTTATAAAGGTGATATGGTAAATCACTTGGGGTCAGGGAGTACTTATAAAGGGGCTAGGGTAACTCTCTTGGGGTCAGGGAGTACATATAAAGGGGCTATGGCAACTCACTTGGGGTCAGGGAGAACTACTATGGGACCAGGGTAACTCACTTGCGGTCAGAGAGTACATATAAAGGGGCTGGGATAACTCACTTGGGGTCAGGGAGTACTTATAAGGGGGCTATGGTAACTCACTTGGGGTCAGGAAGTACTTCTATGGGATTAGGGTAACTCACAAGGGGTCAGGGAGTACTTTTATGGGACTAGGGTAACTCACTTGGGGTCAGGGAGTACTTATATAGGGGCTAGGGTAACTCTCTTGGGGTCAGTGAGTTCTACTATGGGACTAGGGTAATTCACTTGCGGTCAGAGAGTATATATAAAGGGGCTATGGTAACTCACTTGGGGTCAGGGAGTACTACCATGGGACTAGGGTAACTTACTTGCGGTCAGAGAGTACTTATAAAGGGGCTAGGATAACTCACTTGTGGTCAGGGAGTACTTATATGGGACCAGGGTAACTCACTTGAGGCCAGGGTGTACTTATAAATGGGCTAGGATAACTCACTTGGGGTCAGGGATTACTACTATGGGACTAGGGTAACTTACTTGCGATAAGAAAGTACATATAATTGGGCTAGGATAACTCACTTGGGGTCAGGGAGAACTTATAAAGGGGCTATGGTAACTCACTTGGGTTCAGGGAGTACATATAAAGGGGCTATGTTAACTCACTTGGGGTCAGGGAGTACTTATAAAGAGGCTATGGTAACTCACTTGGGGTCAGGGAGTACTACTATGGGACTAGGGTAACTTACTTGCGAACAGAAAGTACATATGATTGGGCTAGGATAACTCACTTGGGGTCAGGGAGAACTTATAAAGCGGCTATGGTAACTCACTTGGGGTCAGGGAGTACATATAAAGGGGCTATGGTAACTCACTTGGGGTCAGGGAGTACTACTATGGGACCAGGGTAACTCACTTGCGGTCAGAGAGTACATATAAAGGGCCTAGGATAACTCACTTGGAGTCAGGGAGTACTTATATGGGACTAGGGTAACATACCTGGGGGAAGGGAGTACTTTTTAAGGGGTTAGAATAACTCACTTGCGGTCAGAGTGTACTTATAAAGAGACTAGGATAACTCACTTGGGGTCAGGGAGTACTTATAAAGGGGCTATGGTAATTTACTTGGTGTCAGGGAGTACTTCTATGGTACTAGGTTACCTCACTTGGGGTCTGGGAGTACATATAAAGCGGCTAGGGTAACTCACTTGGAGTCTGGGAGTACTAATATGAAACTAGGGTTCTACACTTGGGGTCAGAAAGTACATATATAGGGGCTAGGATAACTCTCTTGAGGTCAGAGAGTACATATAAAGGGGCTAGGATAACTCACTTGGGGTCAGAGAGTACATATAAAGGTGTTAGTATAACTCACTTGGGGTCAGGGAGTACTTATAAAGGTGTTATGGTAACTCACTTGGAGCCAGGGAGTACTAATATGAAACTAGGGTTTTACACTTGGGGTCAGAAAGTACATATAAAGGGGCTGGGATAACCCTCTTGAGGTCAGAGAGTACATATAAAGGGGCTAGGATAAATCACTTGGGGTCAGAGAGTACATATAAAGGGGCTAGGATAACTCACTTGGGGTCAGGAAGTCCTTCTATGGGACTAGGGTAACTCACTTGGGGTCTGGGAATACATATAAAGCGGCAAGGGTAACTCACTTAGGTTCAAGGAGTACTTATATGGGACTAGGGTAACTCACTTGGTGTCTGTGAGTACTTATATGGGACCAGGGTGCACTTATTAAAGGGCTAGGGTAACCCACTTTGGGTCAGGGAGTACTTATAAGGCACTAGGGTAACTCACTTGGGGTCTGGGAGTACATATAAAGGGGCTAGGATAACTCACTTGCGGTCAGAGAGTACTTCTATGGGACTAGGGTAACTCACTTGGTGTTAGGGAGTAATTTTATGGGACTAGGGTAACTCACTTAGGGTCAGGGTGTATTTATATGGGACTAGGGTAACTCACTTGCGGTCAGAGAGTACATATAAAGGGGCTAGGATAACTCACTTGGGGTCAGGAAGTACGTCTATGGTACTAGGGTAACTCACTTGGGGTCTGGGAGTTCATATAAAGCGGCTAGGGTAACTCACTTAGGTTCAAGGAGTACTTATATGGGACTAGGGTAACTCACTTGGTGTCTGTGAGTACTTATATGGGACCAGGGTGCACTTATTAAAGGGCTAGGGTAACCCACTTGGGGTCAGGGAGTACTTATAAGGCACTAGGGTAACTCACTTGGGGTCTGGGAGTACATATAAAGGGGCTAGGATAACTCACTTGCGGTCAGAGAGTACTTCTATGGGACTAGGGTAACTCACTTGGTGTCAGGGAGTAATTTTATGGGACTAGGGTAACTCACTTAGGGTCAGGGTGTATTTATATGGGACTAGGATAACTCACTTGGGGTCAGGGAGTAGTTATATAGGGGCTATGGTAACTCACTTGGGGTCAGGAAGTACGTCTATGGAACTAGGGTAACTCACTTGGGGTCTGGGAGTTCATATAAAGCGGCTAGGGTAACTCACTTGGAGTCTGGGAGTACATATAAAGGGGCTAGGATAACTCACGTGGGGTCAGGGAGTACTTATAAAGGGGTTAGGGTAACTCACTTTCGGTCAGAGGGTACTTCTATGGGACTAGGGTAACTCACTTGGGGTCAGGGAGTACTTTTATGGGGCCAGGATAACTCACTTGGGTCAGGGAGTACTTATAAAGGTGATATGGTAACTCACTTGGGGTCAGGGAGTACTTATATGGGACTAGGGTAACTCACTTGCGGTCAGACAGTTCATATAAAGGGGCTACGACAACACATTAGGGGTCAGGGAGTACTTATATGGGTCTAGGGTAACACACTTGGGGTCAGGGAGTACTTCTATGGAACTAGGGTTACTCACTTGGGCGTGAGGTAGTACTTCTATGTGAGTAGGGTAACTCACTTGGGGTCAGGGAGTACTACTATGGTATAGGGTAAGTCACTTGTGGTCAGAGAGTACATATAAAGGGGCTATGGTAACTCACTTGGGGCCAGGGAGTACATATAAAGTGGCTAGGATAACTCACTTGCGGTCAGAGGGTACTTCTATGGGACTAGGGTAATTCACTTGGGGTCAGGGAGTACTTTTATGGGACCAGGGTAACTCACTTGGGGCCAGGGTGTACTTATAAAGGGGCTAGGGTAACTCACTTGGGGTCAGGGAGAACTTATAAAGGGGCTATGGTAACTCACTTGGGGTCAGAGAGTACTTATAAAGGGGCTAGAATAACTCACTTGCAGTTAGAGAGTACATATAAAGCGGCTAGGATAACTCACATGGGGTCAGGGAGTACTTATAAAGGGGCTATGGTAACTCACTTGGGGTCAGGAAGTACTTCTATGGGACTAGGGTAACTCACTTGGTGTCTGTGAGTACTTATATGGGACCAGGGTAACCCACTTGGGGTCAGGGAGTACTTATAAGGCACTAGGGTAACTCACTTGGGGTCTGGGAGTACATATAAAGTGGCTAGGATAACTCACTTGCGGTCAGAGGGTACTTCTATGGGACTAGGGTAATTCACTTGGGGTCAGGGAGTACTTATAAAGGGGCAATGGTAACTCACTTGGGGTCAGGGAATACTTATTTGGGACCAGGGTAGCTCACTTGGGGCCAGGGTGTACTTATAAAGGGGCTATGGTAACTCACTTGCGGTCAGAGAGTACATATAAAGGGGATAGGATAACTCACTTGCGGTCAGAGAGTACATATAAAGGGGCTAGGATATCTCACATGGGGTCAGGGAGTACTTATAAAGGGGCTATGGTAACTCACTTGGGGTCAGGGTGTACTTATATGGGACTAGGGTAACATACTTGGGGTAAGGGAGTACTTATTAAGGGGTTAGAATAACTCACTTGCGGTCAGAGTGTACTTATAAAGAGACTAGGATAACTCACTTGGGGTCAGGGAGTACTTATAAAGGGGCTATGGTAATTTACTTGGTGTCAGGGAGTACTTCTATGGTACTAGGTTACCTCACTTGGGGTCTGGGAGTACATATAAAGCGGCTAGGGTAACTCACTTGGAGTCTGGGAGTACTAATATGAAACTAGGGTTTTACACTTGGGGTCAGAAAGTACATATATAGGGGCTAGGATAACTCTCTTGAGGTCAGAGAGTACATATAAAGGGGCTAGGATAACTCACTTGGGGTCAGAGAGTACATATAAAGGGGTTAGGATAACTCACTTGGGGTCAGGGAGTACTTATAAAGGTGTTATGGTAACTCACTTGGAGCCAGGGAATACTAATATGAAACTAGGGTTTTACACTTGGGGTCAGAAAGTACATATAAAGGGGCTGGGATAACTCTCTTGAGGTCAGAGAGTACATATAAAGGGGCTAGGATAAATCACTTGGGGTCAGAGAGTACATATAAAGGGGCTAGGATAACTCACTTGGGGTCAGGAAGTCCTTCTATGGGACTAGGGTAACTCACTTGGGGTCTGGGAATACATATAAAGCGGCAAGGGTAACTCACTTAGGTTCAAGGAGTACTTATATGGGACCAGGGTGCACTTATTAAAGGGCTAGGGTAACCCACTTGGGGTCAGGGAGTACTTATAAGGCACTAGGGTAACCCACTTGGGGTCTGGGAGTACATATAAAGGGGCTAGGATAACTCACTTGCGGTCAGAGAGTACTTCTATGGGACTAGGGTAACTCACTTGGTGTTAGGGAGTAATTTTATGGGACTAGGGTAACTCACTTAGGGTCAGGGTGTATTTATATGGGACTAGGGTAACTCACTTGCGGTCAGAGAGTACATATAAAGGGGCTATGATAACTCACTTGGGGTCAGGAAGTACGTCTATGGTACTAGGGTAACTCACTTGGGGTCTGGGAGTTCATATAAAGCGGCTAGGGTAACTCACTTAGGTTCAAGGAGTACTTATATGGGATTAGGGTAACTCACTTGGTGTCTGTGAGTACTTATATGGGACCAGGGTGCACATATTAAAGGGCTAGGGTAACCCACTTGGGGTCAGGGAGTACTTATAAGGCACTAGGGTAACTCACTTGGGGTCTGGGAGTACATATAAAGGGGCTAGGATAACTCACTTGCGGTCAGAGAGTACTTCTATGGGACTAGGGTAACTCACTTGGTGTCAGGGAGTAATTTTATGGGACTAGGGTAACTCACTTAGGGTCAGGGTGTATTTATATGGGACTAGGATAACTCACTTGGGGTCAGGGAGTAGTTATATAGGGGCTATGGTAACTCACTTGGGGTCAGGAAGTACGTCTATGGTACTAGGATAACTCACTTGGGGTCAGGGAGTAGTTATATAGGGGCTATGGTAACTCACTTGGGGTCAGGAAGTACTTCTATGGGACTAGGGTATCTCACTTGGGGTCAGGGAGTACTTTTATGGGGCCAGGATAACTCACTTGGGTCAGGGAGTACTTATAAAAGTGATATGGTAACTCACTTGGGGTCAGGGAGTACTTATATGGGACTAGGGTAACTCACTTGCGGTCAGACAGTTCATATAAAGGGGCTACGACAACACATTAGGGGTCAGGGAGTACTTATATGGGTCTAGGGTAACACACTTGGGGTCAGGGAGTACTTCTATGGAACTAGGGTTACTCACTTGGGCGTGAGGTAGTACTTCTATGTGAGTAGGGTAACTCACTTGGGGTCAGGGAGTACTACTATGGTATAGGGTAAGTCACTTGTGGTCAGAGAGTACATATAAAGGGGCTATGGTAACTCACTTGGGGCCAGGGAGTACATATAAAGTGGCTAAGATAACTCACTTGCGGTCAGAGGGTACTTCTATGGGACTAGGGTAATTCACTTGGGGTCAGGGAGTACTTTTATGGGACCAGGGTAACTCACTTGGGGCCAGGGTGTACTTATAAAGGTGCTAGGGTAACTCACTTGGGGTCAGGGAGAACTTATAAAGGGGCTATGGTAACTCACTTGGGGTCAGGGAGTACTTATAAAGAGGCTAGAATAACTCACTTGCAGTTAGAGAGTACATATAAATGGGCTAGGATAACTCACTTGGGGTTAGAGAGTACATATAAAGCGGCTAGGATAACTCACTTGGGGTCAGGGAGTACTTATAAAGGTGATATGGTAACTCACTTTGGGTCGGGGAGTACTTATAAAGGGGCTAGGGTAACTCACTTGGGGCCAGGGAGTACTAATATGAAACTATGGTAACAGACTTGTGGTCAGGGAGTACTTTAAAAGGGGCTGCGATAACTCACTTGCGGTCAGAGTGTACATATAAAGGGGCTAGGATAACTCACTTGGGGTCAGAGAGTACATATAAAGGGGCTAGGATAACTCACTTGGGGTCAGTAAGTACTTATAAAGGGGCTATGGTAACTCACTTGGGGTCAGGAAGTACTTCTATGGGACTAGGGTAACTCACTTGGTGTCTGTGAGTACTTATATGGGACCAGGGTAACCCACTTGGGGTCAGGGAGTACTTATAAGGCACTAGGGTAACTCACTTGGGGTCTGGGAGTACATATAAAGTGGCTAGGATAACTCACTTGCGGTCAGAGGGTACTTCTATGGGACTAGGGTAATTCACTTGGGGTCAGGGAGTACTTATAAAGGGGCAATGGTAACTCACTTGGGGTCAGGGAGTACTTATTTGGGACCAGGGTAGCTCACTTGGGGCCAGGGTGTACTTATAAAGGGGCTAGGGTAACTCACTTGGGGTCAGGGAGTACAATTAAAGGGGCTATGGTAACTCACTTGGGGTCAGGGAGTACTACTATGGGACCAGGGTAACTCACTTGTGGCCAGGGTGTACTTATAAAGGGGCTAGGGTAACTCACTTGGGGTCAGGGAGTACAATTAAAGGGGCTATGGTAACTCACTTGGGGTCAGGGAGTACTACTATAGGACCAGGGTAACTCACTTGGGGTCAGGGAGTACATATAAAGGGGCTATGGTAACTCACTTGGGGTCAGGGAGTACTACTATGGGACCAGGGTAACTCACTTGCGGTCAGAGAGTACATATAAAGTGGCTAGGGTAACTCACTTGGGGTCAAGGAGTACATATAAAGGGGCTATGGTAACTCACTTGGGGTCAGGGAGTACTACTATGGGACCAGGGTAACTCACTTGCGGTCAGAGAGTACATATAAAGTGGCTAGGGTAACTCACTTGGGGTCAGGGAGTACATATAAAGGGGCTAGGATAACTCACTTGGGGTCAGGGAGTACTTATAAAGGGGTTAGTGTAACTCACTTTCGGTCAGAGAGTACTTCTATGGGACTAGGGTAACTCACTTGGGGTCAGGGAGTACTTGTATGGGGCCAGGATAACTCACTTGGGTCAGGGAGTACTTATAAAGGTGATATGGTAACTCACTTGGGGTCAGGGAGTACTTATATGGGACTAGGGTAACTCACTTACGGTCAGACAGTTCATATAAAGGGGCCAGGACAACACATTTGGGGTCAGGGAGTACTTATATGGGAATAGGGTTACTCACTTGGACGTCAGGTAGTACTTCTTTATGACTAGGGTAACTCACTTTGGGTCAGGGAGTACTTATAAAGGGGCTAGGGTAACTCTCTTGGGGTCAGTGAGTTCTACTATGGGACTAGGGTAATTCACTTGCGGTCAGACAGTATATATAAAGGGGCTATGGTAACTCACTTGGGGTCAGGGAGTACTACTATGGGACTAGGGTAAGTTACTTGCGGTCAGAGAGTACATATAAAGGGGCTAGGATAACTCACTTGGGGTCAGGGAGAACTAATCAAGGTGATATGGTAACTCATTTGGGGTCAGGGAGTACATATAAAGGTGATATGGTAACTCACATGGGGTCAGGGAGTACTTATATGAGACTAGGGTAACTCACATGGGGTCAGGGAGTACTTATAAAGGGGCTGGGATAACTCACTTGGGGTCAGGGAGTACTTATAAGGGGGCTATGGTAACTCACTTGGGGTCAGGAAGTACTTGTATGGGGCCAGGATAACTCACTTGGGTCAGGGAGTACTTATAAAGGTGATATGGTAACTCACTTGAGGTCAGGGAATACTTATATGGGACTAGGGTAACTCACTTGCGGTCAGACAGTTCATATAAAGGGGCTAGGACAACACATTTGGGGTCAGGGAGTACTTATATGGGACTAGGGTTACTCACTTGGGCGTCAGGTAGTACTTCTTTATGACTAGGGTAACTCACTTTGGGTCAGGGAGTACTTATAAAGGGGCTAGGGTAACTCTCTTGGGGTCAGTGAGTTCTACTATGGGACTAGGGTAATTCACTTGCGGTCAGAGAGTATATATAAAGGGGCTATGGTAACTCACTTGGGGTCAGGGAGTACTACTATGGGACTAGGGTAAGTTACTTGCGGTCAGAGAGTACATATAAAGGGGCTAGGATAACTCACTTGGGGTCAGGGAGAACTAATCAAGGTGATATGGTAACTCATTTGGGGTCAGGGAGTACATATAAAGGGGCTATGGTAACTCACTTGGGGTCAGGGAGTACTTATAAAGGGGCTAGGGTAACTCACTTGGGGTCAGGGAGTACATATAAAGGGGCTATGGTAACTCACTTGGGGTCAGGGAGTACTTATAAAGAAGCTATGGTAACTCACTTGAGGTCAGAGAGTACATATCAAGGGGATAGGATAACTCACTTGGGGTCAGGGAGTACTTATAAATGGGCTAGGGTAACTCATTTGGAGTCTGGGAGTACATATAAAGGGGCTATGGTAACTCACTTGGGGTCAGGGAGTACTACTATGGGACCAGGGTAACTCACTTGGGGTCAGGGAGTACTACTATGGGACCAGGGTAACTCACTTGGGGTCAGGGAGTACATATATAGGGGCTACGATACACACTTGGGGTCAAGGAGAACTTATAAAGGTGATATGGTAACTTACATGGGGTCAGGGAGTACTTATATGGGACTAGGGTAACTCAATTGGGGTCAGGGAGTACATATAAAGCGGCTAGGGTAACTCATTTGGAATCTGGGAGTACATATAAAGGGGCTAGGATAACACACTTGGGGTCAGGGAGTACTTATAAAGGGGCTAGGGTAACTCAATTGGGTTCAGGGAGTACTTATATGGGACCAGGGTAACTCACTTGTGGCCAGGGTGTACTTATAAAGGGGCTAGGGTAACTCACTTGGGGCCAGGGTGTACTTATAAAGGGGCTAGGGTAACTCACTTGGGGTCAGGGAGTACATATAAAGGGGCTATGGTAACTCACTTGGGGTCAGGGAGTACTTATAAAGAAGCTATGGTAACTCACTTGGGGTCATGGAGAACTTATAAAGGGGCTATGGTAACTCACTTGAGGTCAGAGAGTACTTATAAAGGGGCTATGGTAACTCACTTGCAGTCAGAGAGTACATATCAAGGGGATAGGATAACTCACTTGGGGTCAGGGAGTACTTATAAAGTTGATATGGTAACTCACTTGGATTCAGGGAGTACTTATATGGGACCAGGGTAACTCACTTGGGGCCAGGGTGTACTTATATTGGACCAGGGTAACTCACTTGGGGCCAGGGTGTACTTATAAAGGGGCTGGGGTAACTCACTTGGGGACAGGGAGTACATATAAAGGGGCTATGGTAACTCACTTGGGGTAGGGAGTACTAGTATGGGACTAGGGTAACTCACTTGCAGTCAGAGAGTACATATAAAAAGGCTAGGATAACTCACTTGGGGTCAGTGAGTACTTATAATTGGGCTATGGTAACTCATTTGGAGTCTGGGAGTACATATAAAGGGGCTATGGTAACTCACTTGGGGTCAGGGAGTACTACTATGGGACCAGGGTAACTCACTTGGGGTCAGGGAGTACATATATAGGGGCTACGATACACACTTGGGGTCAAGGAGAACTTATAAAGGTGATATGGTAACTTACATGGGGTCAGGGAGTACTTATATGGGACTAGGGTAACTCAATTGGGGTCAGGGAGTACTTATAAAGGGGCTAGGGTAACTCAATTGGGTTCAGGGAGTACTTATATGGGACCAGGGTAACTCACTTGTGGCCAGGGTGTACTTATAAAGGGGCTAGGGTAACTCCCTTGGGGTCAGGAAGTACATATAAAGAGGCTATGGTAACTCACTTGGGGTCAGGGAGTACTACAATGGGACCAGGGTAACTCACTTGCGATCAGAGAGTACATATAAAGTGGCTAGGATAACTCACTTGGGGTCAGGGAGTACTTATAAAGGTGATATGGTAACTCAATTGGGGTCAGGGAGTACTTATAAAGGGGCTAGGGTAACTCACTTGGGGTAAGGGAGTACATATAAAGGGGCTATGGCAACTCACTTGGGGTCAGGGAGAACTACTATGAGACCAGGGTAACTCACTTGCGGTCAGAGAGTACATATAAAGGGGCTAGGGTAACTCACTTGGGGTCAGGGAGTGCATATAAATGGGCTATGGTAACTCACTTGGAGTCTGGGAGTACTTATATGGGACCAGGGTAACTCACTTGGGGCCAGGGTGTACTTTATAAAAGGGCTAGGGTAACTCACTTGGGGTCAGGGAGCACATATAAGGGGGCTATGGTAACTCACTTGGGGTCAGGGAGTACTACTATGGGACTAGGGTAACTTACTTGCGGTCAGAGAGTAAATATAAAGGGGCTAGGATAACTCACTTGGGGTCAGGGAGAACTTATAAAGGTGATATGGTAAATCACTTGGGGTCAGGGAGTACTTATAAAGGGGCTAGGGTAACTCTCTTGGGGTCAGGGAGTACATATAAAGGGGCTATGGCAACTCACTTGGGGTCAGGGAGAACTACTATGGGACCAGGGTAACTCACTTGCGGTCAGAGAGTACATATAAAGGGGCTGGGATAACTCACTTGGGGTCAGGGAGTACTTATAAGGGGGCTATGGTAACTCACTTGGGGTCAGGAAGTACTTCTATGGGATTAGGGTAACTCACTTGGGGTCAGGGAGTACTTTTATGGGACTAGGGTAACTCACTTGGGGTCAGGGAGTACTTATATAGGGGCTAGGGTAACTCTCTTGGGGTCAGTGAGTTCTACTATGGGACTAGGGTAATTCACTTGCGGTCAGAGAGTATATATAAAGGGGGCTATGGTAACTCGCTTGGGGTCAGGGAGTACTACCATGGGACTAGGGTAACTTACTTGCGGTCAGAGAGTACTTATAAAGGGGCTAGGATAACTCACTTGGGGTCAGGGAGAACTAATCAAGGTGATATGGTAACTCATTTGGGGTCAGGGAGTACTTATATGGGACTAGGGTAACTCACTTGTGGTCAGGGAGTACTTATATGGGACCAGGGTAACTCACTTGAGGCCAGGGTGTACTTATAAATGGGCTGGGGTAACTCACTTGGGGTCAGGGAGTACATATAAAGGGGCTATGGTAACTCACTTGGGGTCAGGGAGTACTAGTATGGGACTAGGGTAACTCACTTGCGGTTACAGAGTACATATAAAAAGGCTAGGATAACTCACTTGGGGTCAGTGAGTACTTATAAATGGACTAGGGTAACTCATTTGGAGTCTGGGAGTACATATAATGGGGCTAGGATAACACACTTGGGGTCAGGGAGTACTTATAAAGGGGCTATGGTAACTCACTTGGGGTCAGGGAGTACTTATAAAGGGGCTATGGTAACTCACTTAGTGTCAGGGAGTACTACTATGGGACTAGGGTAACTTACTTGCCGTCAGAGAGTACATATAAAGGGGCTAGGATAACTCACTTGGGGTCATGGAGTACTACTATGGGACTAGGGTAACTTACTTGCGGTCAGAGAGTACATATAAAGGGGCTAGGATAACTCACTTGGGGTCAGGGAGAACTTATAGAGGTGATATGCTAACTCACTTGGGGTCAGGGAGTACTTATATGGGACTAGGGTAACTCACTTGGGGCCAGGGTGTGCTTATAAAGGGGCTAGGGTAACTCACTTGGGGTCAGGGAGTACATATAAAGGTGCTATGGTAACTCACTTGGGGTCAGGGAGTACTTTTATGGGACTAGGGTAACTCACTTGGGGTCAGGGAGTACATATAAAGGGGCTATGGTAACTCACTTGGGGTCAGGGAGTACTTATATGAGACTAGGGTAACACACTTGGGGTCAGGGAGTACTAATAAAGGGGTTAGATTAACTCACTTGCGGTCAGAGAGTACATATAAAGGGGCTGGGATAACTCACTTGGGGTCAGGGAGTACTTATAAGGGGGCTATGGTAACTCACTTGGGTTCAGGAAGTACTTCTATGGGATTAGGGTAACTCACTTGGGGTCAGGGAGTACTTTTATGGGACTAGGGTAACTCAATTGGGGTCAGGGAGTACTTATATAGGGGCTAGGGTAACTCTCTTGGGGTCAGTGAGTTCTACTATGGGACTAGGGTAATTCACTTGCGGTCAGAGAGTATATAAAAAGGGGCTATGGTAACTCACTTGGGGTCAGGGAGTACTACTATGGGACTAGGGTAACTTACTTGCGGTCAGAGAGTACATATAAAGGGGCTAGGATAACTCACTTGGGGTCAGGGAGAACTAATCAAGGTGATATGGTAACTCATTTGGGGTCAGGGAGTACTTATATGGGACTAGGGTAACTCACTTGGGGTCAGGGAGTACTTATATGGGACCAGGGTAACTCACTTGGGGCCAGGGTGTACTTATAAAGGGGCTGGGGTAACTCACTTGGGGACAGGGTGTACTTATAAAGGGGCTATGGTAACTCACTTGGGGTAGGGAGTACTAGTATGGGACTAGGGTAACTCACTTGCGGTCAGAGAGTACATATAAAAAGGCTAGGATAACTCACTTGGGGTCAGTGAGTACTTATAAATGGGCTAGGGTAACTCATTTGGAGTCTGGGAGTACATATAAAGGGGCTATGGTAACTCACTTGGGGTCAGGGAGTACTACTATGGGACCAGGGTAACTCACTTGGGGTCAGGGAGTACTACTATGGGACCAGGGTAACTCACTTGGGGTCAGGGAGTACATATATAGGGGCTACGATACACACTTGGGGTCATGGAGAACTTATAAAGGTGATATGGTAACTTACATGGGGTCAGGGAGTACTTATATGGGACTAGGGTAACTCAATTGGGGTCAGGGAGTACATATAAAGCGGCTAGGGTAACTCATTTGGAATCTGGGAGTACATATAAAGGGGCTAGGATAACACACTTGGGGTCAGGGAGTACTTATAAAGGGGCTAGGGTAACTCAATTGGGTTCAGGGAGTACTTATATGGGACCAGGGTAACTCACTTGTGGCCAGGGTGTACTTATAAAGGGGCTAGGGTAACTCCCTTGGGGTCAGGAAGTACATATAAAGAGGCTATGGTAACTCACTTGGGGTCAGGGAGTACTACAATGGGACCAGGGTAACTCACTTGCGATCAGAGAGTACATATAAAGTGGCTAGGGTAACTCACTTGGGGTAAGGGATTACATATAAAGGGGCTATAGCAACTCACTTGGGGTCAGGGAGAACTACTATGAGACCAGGGTAACTCACTTGCGGTCAGAGAGTACATATAAAGGGGCTAGGGTAACTCACTTGGGGTCAGGGAGTGCATATAAATGGGCTATGGTAACTCACTTGGAGTCTGGGAGTACTTATATGGGACCAGGGTAACTCACTTGGGGCCAGGGTGTACTTTATAAAGGGGCTAGGGTAACTCACTTGGGGTCAGGGAGCACATATAAGGGGGCTATGGTAACTCACTTGGGGTCAGGGAGTACTACTATGGGACTAGGGTAACTTACTTGCGGTCAGAGAGTAAATATAAAGGGGCTAGGATAACTCACTTGGGGTCAGGGAGAACTTATAAAGGTGATATGGTAAATCACTTGGGGTCAGGGAGTACTTATAAAGGGGCTAGGGTAACTCTCTTGGGGTCAGGGAGTACATATAAAGGGGCTATGGCAACTCACTTGGGGTCAGGGAGAACTACTATGGGACCAGGGTAACTCACTTGCGGTCAGAGAGTACATATAAAGGGGCTGGGATAACTCACTTGGGGTCAGGGAGTACTTATAAGGGGGCTATGGTAACTCACTTGGGGTCAGGAAGTACTTCTATGGGATTAGGGTAACTCACAAGGGGTCAGGGAGTACTTTTATGGGACTAGGGTAACTCACTTGGGGTCAGGGAGTACTTATATAGGGGCTAGGGTAACTCTCTTGGGGTCAGTGAGTTCTACTATGGGACTAGGGTAATTCACTTGCGGTCAGAGAGTATATATAAAGGGGCTATGGTAACTCACTTGGGGTCAGGGAGTACTACCATGGGACTAGGGTAACTTACTTGCGGTCAGAGAGTACTTATAAAGGGGCTAGGATAACTCACTTGGGGTCAGGGAGAACTAATCAAGGTGGTATGGTAACTCATTTGGAGTCAGGGAGTACTTATATGGGACTAGGGTAACTCACTTGTGGTCAGGGAGTACTTATATGGGACCAGGGTAACTCACTTGAGGCCAGGGTGTACTTATAAATGGGCTGGGGTAACTCACTTGGGGTCAGGGAGTACATATAAAGGGGCTATGGTAACTCACTTGGGGTCAGGGAGTACTAGTATGGGACTAGGGTAACTCACTTGCGGTCACAGAGTACATATAAAAAGGCTAGGATAACTCACTTGGGGTCAGTGAGTAATTATAAATGGACTAGGGTAACTCATTTGGAGTCTGGGAGTACATATAATGGGGCTAGGATAACACACTTGGGGTCAGGGAGTACTTATAAAGGGGCTAGGATAACTCACTTGGGGTCAGGGAGAACTAATCAAGGTGATATGGTAACTCATTTGGGGTCAGGGAGTACTTATATGGGACTAGGGTAACTCACTTGTGGTCAGGGAGTACTTATATGGGACCAGGGTAACTCACTTGAGGCCAGGGTGTACTTACAAATGGGCTGGGGTAACTCACTTGGGGTCAGGGAGTACATATAAAGGGGCTATGGTAACTCACTTGGGGTCAGGGAGTACTAGTATGGGACTAGGGTAACTCACTTGCGGTCAGAGAGTACATATAAAAAGGCTAGGATAACTCACTTGGGGTCAGTGAGTAATTATAAATGGACTAGGGTAACTCATTTGGAGTCTGGGAGTACATATAATGGGGCTAGGATAACACACTTGGGGTCAGGGAGTACTTATAAAGGGGCTATGGTAACTCACTTGGGGTCAGGGAGTACTTATAAAGGGGCTATGGTAACTCACTTGGGGTCAGGGAGTACTTATAAAGGGGCTATGGTAACTCACTTGGGGTCAGGGAGTACTTATAAAGGGGCTATGGTAACTCACTTAGTGTCAGGGAGTACTACTATGGGACTAGGGTAACTTACTTGCCGTCAGAGAGTACATATAAAGGGGCTAGGATAACTCACTTGGGGTCATGGAGTACTACTATGGGACTAGGGTAACTTACTTGCGGTCAGAGAGTACATATAAAGGGGCTAGGACAACTCACTTGGGGTCAGGGAGAACTTATAGAGGTGATATGCTAACTCACTTGGGGTCAGGGAGTACTTATATGGGACTAGGGTAACTCACTTGGGGCCAGGGTGTGCTTATAAAGGGGCTAGGGTAACTCACTTGGGGTCAGGGAGTACATATAAAGGTGCTATGGTAACTCACTTGGGGTCAGGGAGTACTTTTATGGGACTAGGGTAACTCACTTGGGGTCAGGGAGTACATATAAAGGGGCTATGGTAACTCACTTGGGGTCAGGGAGTACTTATATGAGACTAGGGTAACACACTTGGGGTCAGGAAGTACTTCTATGGGATTAGGGTAACTCACTTGGGGTCAGGGAGTACATTTATGGGACTAGGGTAACTCAATTGGGGTCAGGGAGTACTTATATAGGGGCTAGGGTAACTCTCTTGGGGTCAGTGAGTTCTACTATGGGACTAGGGTAATTCACTTGCGGTCAGAGAGTATATATAAAGGGGCTATGGTAACTCACTTGGGGTCAGGGAGTACTACTATGGGACTAGGGTAACTTACTTGCGGTCAGAGAGTACATATAAAGGGGCTAGGATAACTCACTTGGGGTCAGGGAGAACTAATCAAGGTGATATGGTAACTCATTTGGGGTCAGGGAGTACTTATATGGGACTAGGGTAACTCACTTGGGGTCAGGGAGTACTTATATGGGACCAGGGTAACTCACTTGGGGCCAGGGTGTACTTATAAAGGGGCTGGGGTAACTCACTTGGGGACAGGGAGTACATATTAAAGGGGCTATGGTAACTCACTTGGGGTCAGGGAGTACTAGTATGGGACTAGGGTAACTCACTTGCGGTCAGAGAGTACATATAAAAAGGCTAGGATAACTCACTTGGGGTCAGTGAGTACTTATAAATGGGCTAGGGTAACTCATTTGGAGTCTGGGAGTACATATAAAGGGGCTATGGTAACTCACTTGGGGTCAGGGAGTACTTATAAAGGGGCTATTGTAACTCACTTAGTGTCAGGGAGTACTACTATGGGAGTAGGGTAACTTACTTGCGTTCAGAGAGTACATATAAAGGGGCTAGGATAACTCACTTGGGGTCAGGGAGAACTTATAGAGGTGATATGCTAACTCACTTGGGGGTCAGGGAGTACTTATATGGGACTAGGTTAACTCACTTGGGGCCAGGGTGTACTTATAAAGGGGCTAGGGTAACTCACTTGGGGTCAGGGGAGTACATATAAAGGGGCTATGGTAACTCACTTGGGGTCAGTGAGTACTTAAAAAGGGGCTATGGTAACTCACTTGGGGTCAGGGAGTACTTCTATGGGACTAGGAGTAACTCACTTGCCGCCAGAGAGTACATATAAAGGGGCTAGATTTACTCACTTGGGGTCAGGGAGTACTTATAAAGGGGCTATGGTAACTCACTTGGGGTCAGGGAGTACTACTATGGGACTAGGGTAAAGTTACTTGCGGTCAGAGAGTACATATAAAGGGGCTAGGATAACTCACTTGGGGTCAGGGAAAACTAATGAAGGTGATATGGTAACTCATTTGGGGGTCAGGGAGTACTTATATGGGACTAGGGTAACTCACTTGGGGTCAGGGAGTACTTATATGGGACCAGGGTAACTCACTTGGGGCCAGGGTTGTACTTATAAAGGGGCTGGGGGTAACTCACTTGGGACAGGGAGTACATATAAAGGGGCTATGGTAACTCACTTGGGGTCAGGGAGTACTACTATGGGAGTAGGGTAAGTTACTTGCGATCAGAGAGTACATATAAAGGGGCTAGGATAACTCACTTGGGGTCAGGGAAAACTAATCAAGGTGATATGGTAACTCATTTGGGGTCAGGGAGTACTTATATGGGACTAGGGGTAACTCACTTTGGGTCAGGGAGTACTTTATATGGGGACCAGGGTAAACTCCACTTGTGGTCAGGGAGTACTTATATGGGACCAGGGTAACTCACTTGAGGCCAGGGTGTACTTACAAATGGGCTGGGGTAACTCACTTGGGGTCAGGGAGTACATATAAAGGGGCTATGTTAACTCACTTGGGGTCAGGGAGTACTAGTATGGGACTAGGGTAACTCACTTGCGGTCAGAGAGTACATATAAAAAGGCTAGATAACTCACTTGGGGTCAGTGAGTAATTATAAATGGACTAGGGTAACTCATTTGGAGTCTGGGAGTACATATAATGGGGCTAGGATAACACACTTGGGGTCAGGGGAGTACTTATAAAGGGGCTATGGTAACTCACTTGGGGTCAGGGAGTACTTATAAAGGGGCTATGGTAACTCACTTGGGGTCAGGGAGTACTTATAAAGGGGCTATGGTAACTCACTTGGGGTCAGGGAGTACTTATAAAGGGCTATGGTAACTCACTTAGTGTCAGGGAGTACTACTATGGGACTAGGGTAACTTACTTGCCGTCAGAGAGTACATATAAAGGGGCTAGGATAACTCACTTGGGGTCATGGAGTACTACTATGGGACTAGGGTAACTTACTTGCGGTCAGAGAGTACATATAAAGGGGCTAGGACAACTCACTTGGGGTCAGGGAGAACTTATAGAGGTGATATGCTAACTCACTTGGGGTCAGGGAGTACTTATATGGGACTAGGGTAACTCACTTGGGGCCAGGGTGTGCTTATAAAGGGGCTAGGGTAACTCACTTGGGGTCAGGGAGTACATATAAAGGTGCTATGGTAACTCACTTGGGGTCAGGGAGTACTTTTATGGGACTAGGGTAACTCACTTTGGGGTCAGGGAGTACATATAAAGGGGCTATGGTAACTCACTTGGGGTCAGGGAGTACTTATATGAGACTAGGGTAACACACTTGGGGTCAGGGAAGTACTTCTATGGGATTAGGGTAACTCACTTGGGGTCAGGGAGTACATTTATGGGACTAGGGTAACTCAATTGGGGTCAGGGAGTACTTATATAGGGGCTAGGGGTAACTCTCTTGGGGTCAGTGAGTTCTACTATGGGACTAGGGTAATTCACTTGCGGTCAGAGAGTATATATAAAGGGGCTATGGTAACTCACTTGGGGTCAGGGAGTACTACTATGGGACTAGGGTAACTTACTTGCGGTCAGAGAGTACATATAAAGGGGCTAGGATAACTCACTTGGGGGTCAGGGAGAACTAATCAAGGTGATATGGTAACTCATTTGGGGTCAGGGGAGTACTTATATGGGACTGGGTAACTCACTTGGGGTCAGGGAGTACTTATATGGGACCAGGGTAACTCACCTTGGGGCCAGGGTGTACTTATAAAGGGGCTGGGGGTAACTCACTTGGGGACAGGGAGTACATATAAAGGGGGCTATGGTAACTCACTTGGGGTCAGGGAGTACTAGTATGGGACTAGGGTAACTCACTTGCGGTCAGAGAGTACATATAAAAAGGGCTAGGATAACTCACTTGGGGTCAGTGAGTACTTATAAATGGGCTAGGGTAACTCATTTGGAGTCTGGGAGTACATATAAAGGGGGCTATGGTAACTCACTTGGGGTCAGGGAGTACTTATAAAGGGGCTATTGTAACTCACTTAGTGTCAGGGAGTACTACTATGGGAGTAGGGTAACTTACTTGCGTTCAGAGAGTACATATAAAGGGGCTAGGATAACTCACTTGGGGTCAGGGAGAACTTATAGAGGTGATATGCTAACTCACTTGGGGTCAGGGAGTACTTATATGGGACTAGGTTAACTCACTTGGGGCCAGGGGTGTACTTATAAAGGGGCTAGGGTAACTCACTTGGGGTCAGGGAGTACATATAAAGGGGCTATGGTAACTCACTTGGGGTCAGTGAGTACTTAAAAAGGGGCTATGGTAACTCACTTGGGGTCAGGGAGTACTTCTATGGGACTAGAGTAACTCACTTGCCGCCAGAGAGTACATATAAAGGGGGCTAGATTTACTCACTTGGGGTCAGGGAGTACTTATAAAGGGGCTATGGTAACTCACTTGGGGTCAGGGAGTACTACTATGGGACTAGGGTAAGTTACTTGCGGTCAGAGAGTACATATAAAGGGGGCTAGGATAACTCACTTTGGGGGTCAGGGGAAAACTAATGAAGGTGATATGGTAACTCATTTGGGGTCAGGGAGTACTTATATGGGACTAGGGTAACTCACTTGGGTCAGGGAGTACTTATATGGGACCAGGGTAACTCACTTGGGGCCAGGGTGTACTTATAAAAGGGGGCTGGGGTAACTCACTTGGGGACAGGGAGTACATATAAAGGGGCTATGGTAACTCACTTGGGGTCAGGGAGTACTACTATGGGAGTAGGGTAAGTTACTTGCGATCAGAGAGTACATATAAAGGGGCTAGGATAACTCACTTGGGGTCAGGGAAAACTAATCAAGGTGATATGGTAACTCATTTGGGGTCAGGGAGTACTTATATGGGGACTAGGGTAACTCACTTTGGGTCAGGGAGTACTTATATGGACCAGGGTAACTCACTTGGGGTCAGGGAGTACTTTTATGGGACTAGGGTAACTCAATTGGGGTCACGGAGTACTTATATAGGGGCTAGGGTAACTCTCTTGGGGTCAGTGAGTTCTACTATGGGACTAGGGTAATTCACTTGCGGTCAGAGAGTATATATAAAGGGGCTATGGTAACTCACTTGGGGTCAGGGAGTACTACTATGGGACTAGGGTAACTTACTTGCGGTCAGGGAGTACATATAAAGGGGCTAGGATAACTCACTTGGGGTCAGGGAGAACTAATCAAGGTGATATGGTAACTCATTTGGGGTCAGGGAGTACTTATATGGGACTAGGGTACGTCACTTGGGGTCAGGGAGTACTTATATGGGACCAGGGTAACTCACTTGGGGCCAGGGTGTACTTATAAAGGGGCTGGGGTAACTCACTTGGGGACAGGGTGTACTTATAAAGGGGCTGGGGTAACTCACTTGGGGACAGGGAGTACATATAAAGGGGCTATGGTAACTCACTTGGGGGTAGGGAGTACTAGTATGGGACTAGGGTAACTCACTTGCGGTCAGAGAGTACATATAAAAAGGCTAGGATAACTCACTTGGGGGTCAGTGAGTACTTATAAATGGGCTAGGGTAACTCATTTGGAGTCTGGGAGTACATATAAAGGGGGCTATGGTAACTCACTTGGGGTCAGGGAGTACTACTATGGGACCAGGGTAACTCACTTGGGTCAGGGAGTAGTACTATGGGACCAGGGTAACTCACTTGGGGTCAGGGAGTACATATATAGGGGCTACGATACACACTTGGGGTCAAGGAGAACTTATAAAGGTGATATGGTAACTTACATGGGGTCAGGGAGTACTTATATGGGACTAGGGTAACTCAATTGGGGTCAGGGAGTACATATAAAGCGGCTAGGGTAACACATTTGGAATCTGGGAGTACATATAAAGGGGCTAGGATAACACACTTGGGGTCAGGGAGTACTTATAAAGGGGCTAGGGTAACTCAATTGGGTTCAGGGTGTACTTATATGGGACCAGGGTAACTCACTTGTGGCCAGGGTGTACTTATAAAGGGGCTAGGGTAACTCAATTGGGGTCAGGGAGTACTTATTTAGGGGCTAGGGTAATCTTGGGGTCAGTGAGTACTACTATGGGACCAGGGTAACTCACTTGGGGTCAGGGAGTAGTACTATGGGACCAGGGTAACTCACTTGGGGTCAGGGAGTACATATATAGGGGCTACGATACACACTTGGGGTCAAGGAGAACTTATAAAGGTGATATGGTAACTTACATGGGGTCAGGGAGTACTTATATGGGACTAGGGTAACTCAATTGGGGTCAGGGAGAGTACATATAAAGCGGGCTAGGGTAACACATTTGGAATCTGGGAGTACATATAAAGGGGCTAGGATAACACACTTGGGGTCAGGGAGTACTTATAAAGGGGCTAGGGTAACTCAATTGGGTTCAGGGTGTACTTATATGGGACCAGGGTAACTCACTTGTGGCCAGGGTGTACTTATAAAGGGGCTAGGGTAACTCAATTGGGGTCAGGGAGTACTTATTTAGGGGCTAGGGTAACTCTCTTGGGGTCAGTGAGTTCTACTATGGGACTAGGGTAATTCACTTGCGGTCAGAGAGTATATATAAAGGGGCTATGGTAACTCACTTGGGGTCAGGGAGTACTACTATGGGACTAGGGTAACTTACTTGCGGTCAGAGAGTACATATAAAGGGGCTAGGATAACTCACTTGGGGTCAGGGAGAACTATCAAGGTGATATGGTAACTCATTTGGGGTCAGGGAGTACTTATATGGGACTAGGGTAACTCACTTGGGGTCAGGGAGTACTTATATGGGACCAGGGTAACTCACTTGGGGCCAGGGTGTACTTCTAAAGGGGCTGGGGTAACTCACTTGGGGACAGGGTGTACTTATAAAGGGGTTGGGGTAACTCACTTGGGGACAGGGAGTACATATAAAGGGGCTATGGTAACTCACTTGGGGTAGGGAGTACTAGTATGGGACTAGGGTAACTCACTTGCGGTCAGAGAGTACATATAAAAAGGCTAGGATAACTCACTTGGGGTCAGTGAGTACTTATAAATGGGCTAGGGTAACTCATTTGGAGTCTGGGAGTACATATAAAGGGGCTATGGTAACTCACTTGGGGTCAGGGAGTACTACTATGGGACCAGGGTAACTCACTTGGGGTCAGGGAATAGTACTATGGGACCAGGGTAACTCACTTGGGGTTAGGGAGTACATATATAGGGGCTACGATACACACTTGGGGTCAAGGAGAACTTATAAAGGTGATATGGTAACTTACATGGGGTCAGGGAGTACATATAAAGCGGCTAGGGTAACTCATTTGGAATCTGGGAGTACATATAAAGGGGCTAGGATAACACACTTGGGGTCAGGGAGTACTTATAAAGGGGCTAGGGTAACTCAATTGGGTTCAGGGAGTACTTATATGGGACCAGGGTAACTCACTTGTGGCCAGGGTGTACTTATAAAGGGGCTAGGGTAACTCCCTTGGGGTCAGGAAGTACATATAAAGAGGCTATGGTAACTCACTTGGGGTCAGGGAGTACTACAATGGGACCAGGGTAACTCACTTGCGATCAGAGAGTACATATAAAGTGGCTAGGATAACTCACTTGGGGTCAGGGAGTACTTATAAAGGTGATATGGTAACTCAATTGGGGTCAGGGAGTACTTATAAAGGGGCTAGGGTAACTCACTTGGGGTAAGGGAGTACATATAAAGGGGCTATGGCAACTCACTTGGGGTCAGGGAGAACTACTATGAGACCAGGGTAACTCACTTGCGGTCAGAGAGTACATATAAAGGGGCTAGGGTAACTCACTTGGGGTCAGGGAGTGCATATAAATGGGCTATGGTAACTCACTTGGAGTCTGGGAGTACTTATATGGGACCAGGGTAACTCACTTGGGGCCAGGGTGTACTTTATAAAGGGGCTAGGGTAACTCACTTGGGGTCAGGGAGCACATATAAGGGGGCTATGGTAACTCACTTGGGGTCAGGGAGTACTACTATGGGACTAGGGTAACTTACTTGCGGTCAGAGAGTAAATATAAAGGGGCTAGGATAACTCACTTGGGGTCAGGGAGAACTTATAAAGGTGATATGGTAAATCACTTGGGGTCAGGGAGTACTTATAAAGGGGCTAGGGTAACTCTCTTGGGGTCAGGGAGTACATATAAAGGGGCTATGGCAACTCACTTGGGGTCAGGGAGAACTACTATGGGACCAGGGTAACTCACTTGCGGTCAGAGAGTACATATAAAGGGGCTGGGATAACTCACTTGGGGTTAGGGAGTACTTATAAGGGGGCTATGGTAACTCATTTGGGGTCAGGAAGTACTTCTATGGGATTAGGGTACCTCACTTGGGGCCAGGGAGTACTTTTATGGGACTAGGGTAACTCACTTGGGGTCAGGGAGTACTTATATAGGGGCTAGGGTAACTCTCTTGGGGTCAGTGAGTTCTACTATGGGGACTAGGGTAATTCACTTGCGGTCAGAGAGTATATATAAAGGGGCTATGGTAACTCACTTGGGGTCAGGGAGTACTACCATGGGACTAGGGTAACTCACTTGGTGTCTGTGAGTACTTATATGGGACCAGGGTAACCCACTTGGGGTCAGGGAGTACTTATAAGGCACTAGGGTAACTCACTTGGGGTCTGGGAGTACATATAAAGTGGCTAGGATAACTCACTTGCGGTCAGAGGGTACTTCTATGGGACTAGGGTAATTCACTTGGGGTCAGGGAGTACTTATAAAGGGGCAATGGTAACTCACTTGGGGTCAGGGAGTACTTATTTGGGACCAGGGTAGCTCACTTGGGGCCAGGGTGTACTTATAAAGGGGCTAGGGTAACACACTTGGGGTCAGGGAGTACAATTAAAGGGGCTATGGTAACTCACTTGGGGTCAGGGAGTACTACTATGGGACCAGGGTAACTCACTTGTGGCCAGGGTGTACTTATAAAGGGGCTAGGGTAACTCACTTGGGGTCAGGGAGTACAATTAAAGGGGCTATGGTAACTCAATTGGGGTCAGGGAGTACTACTATAGGACCAGGGTAACTCACTTGGGGTCAGGGAGTACATATAAAGGGGCTATGGTAACTCACTTGGGGTCAGGGAGTACTACTATGGGACCAGGGTAACTCACTTGCGGTCAGAGAGTACATATAAAGTGGCTAGGGTAACTCACTTGGGGTCAAGGAGTACATATAAAGGGGCTATGGTAACTCACTTGGGGTCAGGGAGTACTACTATGGGACCAGGGTAACTCACTTGCGGTCAGAGAGTACATACAAAGTGGCTAGGGTAACTCACTTGGGGTCAGGGAGTACATATAAAGGGGCTAGGATAACTCACTTGGGGTCAGGGAGTACTTATAAAGGGGTTAGTGTAACTCACTTTCGGTCAGAGAGTACTTCTATGGGACTAGGGTAACTCACTTGGGGTCAGGGAGTACTTGTATGGGGCCAGGATAACTCACTTGGGTCAGGGAGTACTTATAAAGGTGATATGGTAACTCACTTGGGGTCAGGGAGTACTTATATGGGACTAGGGTAACTCACTTACGGTCAGACAGTTCATATAAAGGGGCCAGGACAACACATTTGGGGCCAGGGAGTACTTATATGGGAATAGGGTTACTCACTTGGGCGTCAGGTAGTACTTCTTTATGACTAGGGTAACTCACTTTGGGTCAGGGAGTACTTATAAAGGGGCTAGGGTAACTCTCTTGGGGTCAGTGAGTTCTACTATGGGACTAGGGTAATTCACTTGCGGTCAGAGAGTATATATAAAGGGGCTATGGTAACTCACTTGGGGTCAGTGAGTACTACTATGGGACTAGGGTAAGTTACTTGCGGTCAGAGAGTACATATAAAGGGGCTAGGATAACTCACTTGGGGTCAGGGAGAACTAATCAAGGTGATATGGTAACTCATTTGGGGTCAGGGAGTACATATAAAGGTGATATGGTAACTCACATGGGGTCAGGGAGTACTTATATGAGACTAGGGTAACTCACATGGGGTCAGGGGAGTACTTATAAAGGGGCTGGGATAACTCACTTGGGGTCAGGGAGTACTTATAAGGGGGCTATGGTAACTCACTTGGGGTCAGGAAGTACTTGTATGGGGCCAGGATAACTCACTTGGGTCAGGGAGTACTTATAAAGGTGATATGGTAACTCACTTGAGGTCAGGGAATACTTATATGGGACTAGGGTAACTCACTTGCGGTCAGACAGTTCATATAAAGGGGCTAGGACAACACATTTGGGGTCAGGGAGTACTTATATGGGACTAGGGTTACTCACTTGGGCGTCAGGTAGTACTTCTTTATGACTAGGGTAACTCACTTTGGGTCAGGGAGTACTTATAAAGGGGCTAGGGTAACTCTCTTGGGGTCAGTGAGTTCTACTATGGGACTAGGGTAATTCACTTGCGGTCAGAGAGTATATATAAAGGGGCTATGGTAACTCACTTGGGGTCAGGGAGTACTACTATGGGACTAGGGTAAGTTACTTGCGGTCAGAGAGTACATATAAAGGGGCTAGGATAACTCACTTGGGGTCAGGGAGAACTAATCAAGGTGATATGGTAACTCATTTGGGGTCAGGGAGTACATATAAAGGGGCTATGGTAACTCACTTGGGGTCAGGGAGTACTTACAAAGGGGCAATGGTAACTCACTTGGGGTCAGGGAGTACATTTATGGGACTAGGGTAACTTACTTGCGGTCAGAGGGTACGTATAAAGGGGCTAGGATAACTCACTTGGGTTCAGGGAGAACTTATAAAGGTGATATGGTAACTCACATGGGGTCAGGGAGTACTTATAAAGGGGCTGGGATAACTCACTTGGGGTCAGGGAGTACTTATAAGGGGGCTATGGTAACTCACTTGGGGTCAGGAAGTACTTCTATGGGATTAGGGTAACTCACTTGGAGTCAGGGAGTACTTTTATGGGACTAGGGTAACTCACTTGGGGTCAGGGAGTACTTATATAGGGGCTAGGGTAACTCTCTTGGGGTCAGTGAGTTCTACTATGGGACTAGGGTAATTCACTTGCGGTCAGAGAGTATATATAAAGGGGCTATGGTAACTCACTTGGGGTCAGGGAGTACTACTATGGGACCAGGGTAACTCGCTTGGGGCCAGGGTGTACTTATAAAGGGGCTGGGGTAACTCACTTGGGGACAGGGAGTACATATAAAGGGGCTATGGTAACTCACTTGGGGTCAGGGAGTACTAGTATGGGACTAGGGTAACTCACTTGCGGTCAGAGAGTACATATAAAAAGGCTAGGATAACTCACTTGGGGTCAGTGAGTACTTATAAATGGGCTAGGGTAACTCATTTGGAGTCTGGGAGTACATATAAAGGGGCTATGGTAACTCACTTGGGGTCAGGGAGTACTTATAAAGGGGCTATGGTAACTCACTTAGTGTCAGGGAGTACTACTATGGTATAGGGTAACTCACTTGTGGTCAGAGAGTACATATAAAGGGGCTAGGATAACTCACTTGTTGTCAGGGAGTACTTATAAAGGTGATATGGTAACTCATTTGGGATCAGGGAGTACTTATAAAGGGGCTAGGGTAACTCACTTTGGTTCAAAGAGTACTTATATGGGACTAGGGTAACTCACTTGGTGTCTGTGAGTACTTATATAGGACCAGGGTAACTCACTTGGGGCCAGGGTGTACTTATAAAGGGGCTAGGGTAACTCACTTGGGGTCAGGGAGTACATATAAAGGGGCTATGGTAAATCACTTGGGGTCAGGGAGTACATATAAAGGGGCTATGGTAACTCACTTGGGGTCAGGGAGTACTTATAAAGGGGCTATGGTAACTCACTTGGGGTCAGGGAGTACTACTATGGGACTAGGGTAACTTACTTGCGGTCAGAAAGTACATATGAATGGGCTAGGATAACTCACTTGGGGTCAGGGAGAACTTATAAAGGGGCTATGGTAACTCACTTGGGGTCAGGGAGTACTACTATGGGACTAGGGTAACTTACTTGCGGTCAGGAAGTACATATAAAGGGGCTAGGATAACTTACTTGCGGTCAGGAAGTACATATAAAGGGGCTAGGATAACTCACTTGGGGTCAGGGAGAACTTATAAAGGTGATATGGTAACTCACTTGGGGTCAGGGAGTACTTATATGGGACTAGGGTAACTCACTTGGGGTCAGGGAGTACTTATATGGGACCAGGGTAACTCACTTGGGGCCAGGGTGTACTTATACAGGGGCTACGGTAACTCACTTGGGGTCAGGGAGTACTTATATGAGACTTGGGTAATACACTTGGGGTCAGGGAGTACTTATAAAGGGGTTAGAATAACTTACTTGCGGTCAGAGAGTACATATTAAGGGGCTAGGATAACTCACTTGAGGTCAGGGAGTACTTATAAAGGGGCTAGGGTAACTCACTTGCGGTCAGAGAGTACTTCTATGGGACTAGGGTAACTCACTTGGGGTCAGGGAGTACTTATATGGGACCAGGGTAACTCACTTGGGGCCAGGGTGTACTTATAAAGGTGCTTGGATAACTCACTTGGGGTCAGGGAGAACTTATAAAGGTGATATGCTAACTCACTTGGGGTCAGGGAGTACTTATATGGGACTAGGCTAACTCACTTGGGGTCAGGGAGTACTTAAATGGGACTAGGGTAACTTACTTGCGGTCAGAGAGTACATATAAAGGGGCTATGATAACTCACTTCGGGTCAGAGAGAACTTATAAAGGTGATATGCTAACTCACTTGGGGTCAGGGAGTACTATTATGGGACCAGGGTAACTCACTTGCGGTCAGAGAGTACATATATAGGGGCTAGGATAACTCACTTGGGGTCAGGGAGTACTTATAAAGGTGATAGGATAACTCACTTGCGGTCAGAGAGTAAATATAAAGGGGCTAGGATAACTCACTTGGGGTCAGGGAGTACATATAAAGGGGCTATGGTAACTCACTTGGGGTCAGGGAGTACTTATATGAGACTAGGGTAACACACTTGGGGTCAGGGAGTACTTATAAAGGGGCTATGGTAACTCACTTCGGGTCAGAGAGAACTTATAAAGGTGATATGCTAACTCACTTGGGGTCAGGGAGTACTATTATGGGACCAGGGTAACTCACTTGCGGTCAGAGAGTACATATATAGGGGCTAGGATAACTCACTTGCGGTCAGAGAGTTCATATAAAGGGGCTAGGATAACTCACTTGGGGTCAGGGAGTACTTATAAAGGGGCTATGGTAACTCACTTAGGGTCAGGAAGTACTTCTAAAGGATTAGGGTAACTCACTTGGGGTCAGGGATTACTTTTATGGGACTAGGGTAACTCACTTGGGGTCAGGGAGTACTTATATAGGGGCTAGGGTAACTCTCTTGGGGTCAGTGAGTACTACTATGGGACTAGGGTAATTCACTTGCGGTCAGAGAGTACATATAAAGGGGCTATGGTAACTCACTTGGGGTCAGGGAGTACTACTATGGGACTAGGGTAACTTACTTGCGGTCAGAGAGTACATATATAGGGGCTTGGATAACTCACTTGGGGTAAGGGAGAACTAATCAAGGTGATATGGTAACTCACTTGGGGCCAGGGTGTACTTATAAAGGGGCTAGGGTAACTCACTTGGGGTCAGGGAGTACATATAAAGGTGATATGGTAACTCACTTGGGATCAGGGAGTACTTATATGGGACCAGGGTAACTCACTTGGAGCCAGGGTGTACTTATAAAGGGGCTAGGGTAACTCACTTGGGGTCAGGGAGAACTAATCAAGGTGATATGGTAACTCACTTGGGGCCAGGGTGTACTTATAAAGGGACTAGGGTAACTCACTTGGGGTCAGGGAGTACATATAAAGGTGATATGGTAACTCACTTGGGATCAGGGAGTACTTATATGGGACCAGGGTAACTCACTTGGGGCCAGGGTGTACTTATAAAGGAGCTAGGGTAACTCACTTGGGGTCAGGGAGTACATATAAAGGGGCTATGGTAACTCACTTGGGGTCAGGGAGTACTTATAAAGAAGCTATGGTAACTCACTTGAGGTCAGAGAGTACTTATAAAGGGGCTATGGTAACTCACTTGCAGTCAGAGAGTACATATCAAGGGGATAGGATAACTCACTTGGGGTCAGGGAGTACTTATAAAGTTGATATGGTAACTCACTTGGATTCAGGGAGTACTTATATGGGACCAGGGTAACTCACTTGGGGCCAGGGTGTACTTATATTGGACCAGGGTAACTCACTTGGGGCCAGGGTGTACTTATAAAGGGGCTGGGGTAACTCACTTGGGGACAGGGAGTACATATAAAGGGGCTATGGTAACTCACTTGGGGTAGGGAGTACTAGTATGGGACTAGGGTAACTCACTTGCGGTCAGAGAGTACATATAAAAAGGCTAGGATAACTCACTTGGGGTCAGTGAGTACTTATAAAGGGGCTATGGTAACTCACTTAGTGTCAGGGAGTACTACTATGGTATAGGGTAACTCACTTGTGGTCAGAGAGTACATATAAAGGGGCTAGGATAACTCACTTGTTGTCAGGGAGTACTTATAAAGGTGATATGGTAACTCATTTGGGATCAGGGAGTACTTATAAAGGGGCTAGGGTAACTCACTTTGGTTCAAAGAGTACTTATATGGGACTAGGGTAACTCACTTGGTGTCTGTGAGTACTTATATAGGACCAGGGTAACTCACTTGGGGCCAGGGTGTACTTATAAAGGGGCTAGGGTAACTCACTTGGGGTCAGGGAGTACATATAAAGGGGCTATGGTAACTCACTTGGGGTCAGGGAGTACATATAAAGGGGCTATGGTAACTCACTTGGGGTCAGGGAGTACTTATAAAGGGGCTATGGTAACTCACTTGGGGTCAGGGAGTACTACTGTGGGACTAGGGTAACTTACTTGCGGTCAGAAAGTACATATGAATGGGCTAGGATAACTCACTTGGGGTCAGGGAGAACTTATAAAGGGGCTATGGTAACTCACTTGGGGTCAGGGAGTACTACTATGGGACTAGGGTAACTTACTTGCGGTCAGGAAGTACATATAAAGGGGCTAGGATAACTTACTTGCGGTCAGGAAGTACATATAAAGGGGCTAGGATAACTCACTTGGGGTCAGGGAGAACTTATAAAGGTGATATGGTAACTCACTTGGGGTCAGGGAGTACTTATATGGGACTAGGGTAACTCACTTGGGGTCAGGGAGTACTTATATGGGACCAGGGTAACTCACTTGGGGCCAGGGTGTACTTATACAGGGGCTACGGTAACTCACTTGGGGTCAGGGAGTACTTATATGAGACTTGGGTAATACACTTGGGGTCAGGGAGTACTTATAAAGGGGTTAGAATAACTTACTTGCGGTCAGAGAGTACATATAAAGGGGCTAGGATAACTTACTTGCGGTCAGGAAGTACATATAAAGGGGCTAGGATAACTCACTTGAGGTCAGGGAGTACTTATAAAGGGGCTAGGGTAACTCACTTGCGGTCAGAGAGTACTTCTATGGGACTAGGGTAACTCACTTGGGGTCAGGGAGTACTTATATGGGACCAGGGTAACTCACTTGGGGCCAGGGTGTACTTATAAAGGTGCTTGGATAACTCACTTGGGGTCAGGGAGAACTTATAAAGGTGATATGCTAACTCACTTGGGGTCAGGGAGTACTTATATGGGACTAGGCTAACTCACTTGGGGTCAGGGAGTACTTAAATGGGACTAGGGTAACTTACTTGCGGTCAGAGAGTACATATAAAGGGGCTATGATAACTCACTTCGGGTCAGAGAGAACTTATAAAGGTGATATGCTAACTCACTTGGGGTCAGGGAGTACTATTATGGGACCAGGGTAACTCACTTGCGGTCAGAGAGTACATATCTAGGGGCTAGGATAACTCACTTGGGGTCAGGGAGTACTTATAAAGGTGATAGGATAACTCACTTGCGGTCAGAGAGTAAATATAAAGGGGCTAGGATAACTCACTTGGGGTCAGGGAGTACATATAAAGGGGCTATGGTAACTCACTTGGGGTCAGGGAGTACTTATATGAGACTAGGGTAACACACTTGGGGTCAGGGAGTACTTATAAAGGGGCTATGGTAACTCACTTCGGGTCAGAGAGAACTTATAAAGGTGATATGCTAACTCACTTGGGGTCAGGGAGTACTATTATGGGACCAGGGTAACTCACTTGCGGTCAGAGAGTACATATATAGGGGCTAGGATAACTCACTTGCGGTCAGAGAGTTCATATAAAGGGGCTAGGATAACTCACTTGGGGTCAGGGAGTACTTATAAAGGGGCTATGGTAACTCACTTAGGGTCAGGAAGTACTTCTAAAGGATTAGGGTAACTCACTTGGGGTCAGGGATTACTTTTATGGGACTAGGGTAACTCACTTGGGGTCAGGGAGTACTTATATAGGGGCTAGGGTAACTCTCTTGGGGTCAGTGAGTACTACTATGGGACTAGGGTAATTCACTTGCGGTCAGAGAGTACATATAAAGGGGCTATGGTAACTCACTTGGGGTCAGGGAGTACTACTATGGGACTAGGGTAACTTACTTGCGGTCAGAGAGTACATATAAAGGGGCTTGGATAACTCACTTGGGGTAAGGGAGAACTAATCAAGGTGATATGGTAACTCACTTGGGGCCAGGGTGTACTTATAAAGGGGCTAGGGTAACTCACTTGGGGTCAGGGAGTACATATAAAGGTGATATGGTAACTCACTTGGGATCAGGGAGTACTTATATGGGACCAGGGTAACTCACTTGGGGCCAGGGTGTACTTATAAAGGAGCTAGGGTAACTCACTTGGGGTCAGGGAGTACATATAAAGGGGCTATGGTAACTCACTTGGGGTCAGGGAGTACTTATAAAGAAGCTATGGTAACTCACTTGAGGTCAGAGAGTACTTATAAAGGGGCTATGGTAACTCACTTGCAGTCAGAGAGTACATATCAAGGGGATAGGATAACTCACTTGGGGTCAGGGAGTACTTATAAAGTTGATATGGTAACTCACTTGGATTCAGGGAGTACTTATATGGGACCATGGTAACTCACTTGGGGCCAGGGTGTACTTATATTGGACCAGGGTAACTCACTTGGGGCCAGGGTGTACTTATAAAGGGGCTGGGGTAACTCACTTGGGGACAGGGAGTACATATAAAGGGGCTATGGTAACTCACTTGGGGTAGGGAGTACTAGTATGGGACTAGGGTAACTCACTTGCGGTCAGAGAGTACATATAAAAAGGCTAGGATAACTCACTTGGGGTCAGTGAGTACTTATAAATGGGCTAGGGTAACTCATTTGGAGTCTGGGAGTACATATAAAGGGGCTATGGTAACTCACTTGGGGTCAGGGAGTACTACTATGGGACCAGGGTAACTCACTTGGGGTCAGGGAGTACTACTATGGGACCAGGGTAACTCACTTGGGGTCAGGGAGTACATATATAGGGGCTACGATACACACTTGGGGTCAAGGAGAACTTATAAAGGTGATATGGTAACTTACATGGGGTCAGGGAGTACTTATATGGGACTAGGGTAACTCAATTGGGGTCAGGGAGTACATATAAAGCGGCTAGGGTAACTCATTTGGAATCTGGGAGTACATATAAAGGGGCTAGGATAACACACTTGGGGTCAGGGAGTACTTATAAAGGGGCTAGGGTAACCCAATTGGGTTCAGGGAGTACTTATATGGGACCAGGGTAACTCACTTGTGGCCAGGGTGTACTTATAAAGGGGCTAGGGTAACTCACTTGGGGCCAGGGTGTACTTATAAAGGGGCTAGGGTAACTCACTTGGGGTCAGGGAGTACATATAAAGGGGCTATGGTAACTCACTTGGGGTCAGGGAGTACTTATAAAGAAGCTATGGTAACTCACTTGGGGTCATGGAGAACTTATAAAGGGGCTATGGTAACTCACTTGAGGTCAGAGAGTACTTATAAAGGGGCTATGGTAACTCACTTGCAGTCAGAGAGTACATATCAATGGGATAGGATAACTCACTTGGGGTCAGGGAGTACTTATAAAGTTGATATGGTAACTCACTTGGATTCAGGGAGTACTTATATGGGACAAGGGTAACTCACTTGGGGCCAGGGTGTACTTATATTGGACCAGGGTAACTCACTTGGGGCCAGGGTGTACTTATAAAGGGGCTGGGGTAACTCACTTGGGGACAGGGAGTACATATAAAGGGGCTATGGTAACTCACTTGGGGTAGGGAGTACTAGTATGGGACTAGGGTAACTCACTTGCAGTCAGAGAGTACATATAAAAAGGCTAGGATAACTCACTTGGGGTCAGTGAGTACTTATAAATGGGCTATGGTAACTCATTTGGAGTCTGGGAGTACATATAAAGGGGCTATGGTAACTCACTTGGGGTCAGGGAGTACTACTATGGGACCAGGGTAACTCACTTGGGGCCAGGGTGTACTTATATTGGACCAGGGTAACTCACTTGGGGCCAGGGTGTGTACTTATAAAGGGGCTGGGGTAACTCACTTGGGGACAGGGAGTACATATAAAGGGGCTATGGTAACTCACTTGGGGTAGGGAGTACTAGTATGGGACTAGGGTAACTCACTTGCAGTCAGAGAGTACATATAAAAAGGCTAGGATAACTCACTTGGGGTCAGTGAGTACTTATAAATGGGCTATGGTAACTCATTTGGAGTCTGGGAGTACATATAAAGGTGATATGGTAACTTACATGGGGTCAGGGAGTACTTATATGGGACTAGGGTAACTCAATTGGGGTCAGGGAGTACATATAAAGCGGCTAGGGTAACTCATTTGGAATCTGGGAGTACATATAAAGGGGCTAGGATAACACACTTGGGGTCAGGGAGTACTTATAAAGGGGCTAGGGTAACTCAATTGGGTTCAGGGAGTACTTATATGGGACCAGGGTAACTCACTTGTGGCCAGGGTGTACTTATAAAGGGGCTAGGGTAACTCCCTTGGGGTCAGGAAGTACATATAAAGAGGCTATGGTAACTCACTTGGGGTCAGGGAGTACTACAATGGGACCAGGGTAACTCACTTGCGATCAGAGAGTACATATAAAGTGGCTAGGATAACTCACTTGGGGTCAGGGAGTACTTATAAAGGTGATATGGTAACTCAATTGGGGTCAGGGAGTACTTATAAAGGGGCTAGGGTAACTCACTTGGGGTAAGGGAGTACATATAAAGGGGCTATGGCAACTCACTTGGGGTCAGGGAGAACTACTATGAGACCAGGGTAACTCACTTGCGGTCAGAGAGTACATATAAAGGGGCTAGGGTAACTCACTTGGGGTCAGGGAGTGCATATAAATGGGCTATGGTAACTCACTTGGAGTCTGGGAGTACTTATATGGGACCAGGGTAACTCACTTGGGGCCAGGGTGTACTTTATAAAAGGGCTAGGGTAACTCACTTGGGGTCAGGGAGCACATATAAGGGGGCTATGGTAACTCACTTGGGGTCAGGGAGTACTACTATGGGACTAGGGTAACTTACTTGCGGTCAGAGAGTAAATATAAAGGGGCTAGGATAACTCACTTGGGGTCAGGGAGAACTTATAAAGGTGATATGGTAAATCACTTGGGGTCAGGGAGTACTTATAAAGGGGCTAGGGTAACTCTCTTGGGGTCAGGGAGTACATATAAAGGGGCTATGGCAACTCACTTGGGGTCAGGGAGAACTACTATGGGACCAGGGTAACTCACTTGCGGTCAGAGAGTACATATAAAGGGGCTGGGATAACTCACTTGGGGTCAGGGAGTACTTATAAGGGGGCTATGGTAACTCACTTGGGGTCAGGAAGTACTTCTATGGGATTAGGGTAACTCACTTGGGGTCAGGGAGTACTTTTATGGGACTAGGGTAACTCACTTGGGGTCAGGGAGTACTTATATAGGGGCTAGGGTAACTCTCTTGGGGTCAGTGAGTTCTACTATGGGACTAGGGTAATTCACTTGCGGTCAGAGAGTATATATAAAGGGGCTATGGTAACTCGCTTGGGGTCAGGGAGTACTACCATGGGACTAGGGTAACTTACTTGCGGTCAGAGAGTACTTATAAAGGGGCTAGGATAACTCACTTGGGGTCAGGGAGAACTAATCAAGGTGATATGGTAACTCATTTGGGGTCAGGGAGTACTTATATGGGACTAGGGTAACTCACTTGTGGTCAGGGAGTACTTATATGGGACCAGGGTAACTCACTTGAGGCCAGGGTGTACTTATAAATGGGCTGGGGTAACTCACTTGGGGTCAGGGAGTACATATAAAGGGGCTATGGTAACTCACTTGGGGTCAGGGAGTACTAGTATGGGACTAGGGTAACTCACTTGCGGTCACAGAGTACATATAAAAAGGCTAGGATAACTCACTTGGGGTCAGTGAGTACTTATAAATGGACTAGGGTAACTCATTTGGAGTCTGGGAGTACATATAATGGGGCTAGGATAACACACTTGGGGTCAGGGAGTACTTATAAAGGGGCTATGGTAACTCACTTGGGGTCAGGGAGTACTTATAAAGGGGCTATGGTAACTCACTTGGGGTCAGGGAGTACTTATAAAGGGGCTATGGTAACTCACTTGGGGTCAGGGAGTACTTATAAAGGGGCTATGGTAACTCACTTAGTGTCAGGGAGTACTACTATGGGACTAGGGTAACTTACTTGCCGTCAGAGAGTACATATAAAGGGGCTAGGATAACTCACTTGGGGTCATGGAGTACTACTATGGGACTAGGGTAACTTACTTGCGGTCAGAGAGTACATATAAAGGGGCTAGGATAACTCACTTGGGGTCAGGGAGAACTTATAGAGGTGATATGCTAACTCACTTGGGGTCAGGGAGTACTTATATGGGACTAGGGTAACTCACTTGGGGCCAGGGTGTGCTTATAAAGGGGCTAGGGTAACTCACTTGGGGTCAGGGAGTACATATAAAGGTGCTATGGTAACTCACTTGGGGTCAGGGAGTACTTTTATGGGACTAGGGTAACTCACTTGGGGTCAGGGAGTACATATAAAGGGGCTATGGTAACTCACTTGGGGTCAGGGAGTACTTATATGAGACTAGGGTAACACACTTGGGGTCAGGGAGTACTAATAAAGGGGTTAGATTAACTCACTTACGGTCAGAGAGTACATATAAAGGGGCTGGGATAACTCACTTGGGGTCAGGGAGTACTTATAAGGGGGCTATGGTAACTCACTTGGGTTCAGGAAGTACTTCTATGGGATTAGGGTAACTCACTTGGGGTCAGGGAGTACTTTTATGGGACTAGGGTAACTCAATTGGGGTCAGGGAGTACTTATATAGGGGCTAGGGTAACTCTCTTGGGGTCAGTGAGTTCTACTATGGGACTAGGGTAATTCACTTGCGGTCAGAGAGTATATAAAAAGGGGCTATGGTAACTCACTTGGGGTCAGGGAGTACTACTATGGGACTAGGGTAACTTACTTGCGGTCAGAGAGTACATATAAAGGGGCTAGGATAACTCACTTGGGGTCAGGGAGAACTAATCAAGGTGATATGGTAACTCATTTGGGGTCAGGGAGTACTTATATGGGACTAGGGTAACTCACTTGGGGTCAGGGAGTACTTATATGGGACCAGGGTAACTCACTTGGGGCCAGGGTGTACTTATAAAGGGGCTGGGGTAACTCACTTGGGGACAGGGTGTACTTATAAAGGGGCTATGGTAACTCACTTGGGGTATGGAGTACTAGTATGGGACTAGGGTAACTCACTTGCGGTCAGAGAGTACATATAAAAAGGCTAGGATAACTCACTTGGGGTCAGTGAGTACTTATAAATGGGCTAGGGTAACTCATTTGGAGTCTGGGAGTACATATAAAGGGGCTATGGTAACTCACTTGGGGTCAGGGAGTACTACTATGGGACCAGGGTAACTCACTTGGGGTCAGGGAGTACTACTATGGGACCAGGGTAACTCACTTGGGGTCAGGGAGTACATATATAGGGGCTACGATACACACTTGGGGTCAAGGAGAACTTATAAAGGTGATATGGTAACTTACATGGGGTCAGGGAGTACTTATATGGGACTAGGGTAACTCAATTGGGGTCAGGGAGTACATATAAAGCGGCTAGGGTAACTCATTTGGAATCTGGGAGTACATATAAAGGGGCTAGGATAACACACTTGGGGTCAGGGAGTACTTATAAAGGGGCTAGGGTAACTCAATTGGGTTCAGGGAGTACTTATATGGGACCAGGGTAACTCACTTGTGGCCAGGGTGTACTTATAAAGGGGCTAGGGTAACTCCCTTGGGGTCAGGAAGTACATATAAAGAGGCTATGGTAACTCACTTGGGGTCAGGGAGTACTACAATGGGACCAGGGTAACTCACTTGCGATCAGAGAGTACATATAAAGTGGCTAGGGTAACTCACTTGGGGTAAGGGATTACATATAAAGGGGCTATAGCAACTCACTTGGGGTCAGGGAGAACTACTATGAGACCAGGGTAACTCACTTGCGGTCAGAGAGTACATATAAAGGGGCTAGGGTAACTCACTTGGGGTCAGGGAGTGCATATAAATGGGCTATGGTAACTCATTTGGAGTCTGGGAGTACTTATATGGGACCAGGGTAACTCACTTGGGGCCAGGGTGTACTTTATAAAGGGGCTAGGGTAACTCACTTGGGGTCAGGGAGCACATATAAGGGGGCTATGGTAACTCACTTGGGGTCAGGGAATACTACTATGGGACTAGGGTAACTTACTTGCGGTCAGAGAGTAAATATAAAGGGGCTAGGATAACTCACTTGGGGTCAGGGAGAACTTATAAAGGTGATATGGTAAATCACTTGGGGTCAGGGAGTACTTATAAAGGGGCTAGGGTAACTCTCTTGGGGTCAGGGAGTATATATAAAGGGGCTATGGCAACTCACTTGGGGTCAGGGAGAACTACTATGGGACCAGGGTAACTCACTTGCGGTCAGAGAGTACATATAAAGGGGCTGGGATAACTCACTTGGGGTCAGGGAGTACTTATAAGGGGGCTATGGTAACTCACTTGGGGTCAGGAAGTACTTCTATGGGATTAGGGTAACTCACTTGGGGTCAGGGAGTACTTTTATGGGACTAGGGTAACTCACTTGGGGTCAGGGAGTACTTATATAGGGGCTAGGGTAACTCTCTTGGGGTCAGTGAGTTCTACTATGGGACTAGGGTAATTCACTTGCGGTCAGAGAGTATATATAAAGGGGCTATGGTAACTCACTTGGGGTCAGGGAGTACTACCATGGGACTAGGGTAACTTACTTGCGGTCAGAGAGTACTTATAAAGGGGCTAGGATAACTCACTTGGGGTCAGGGAGAACTAATCAAGGTGATATGGTAACTCATTTGGGGTCAGGGAGTACTTATATGGGACTAGGGTAACTCACTTGTGGTCAGGGAGTACTTATATGGGACCAGGGTAACTCACTTGAGGCCAGGGTGTACTTATAAATGGGCTGGGGTAACTCACTTGGGGTCAGGGAGTACATATAAAGGGGCTATGGTAACTCACTTGGGGTCAGGGAGTACTAGTATGGGACTAGGGTAACTCACTTGCGGTCACAGAGTACATATAAAAAGGCTAGGATAACTCACTTGGGGTCAGTGAGTAATTATAAATGGACTAGGGTAACTCATTTGGAGTCTGGGAGTACATATAATGGGGCTAGGATAACACACTTGGGGTCAGGGAGTACTTATAAAGGGGCTAGGATAACTCACTTGGGGTCAGGGAGAACTAATCAAGGTGATATTGTAACTCATTTGGGGTCAGGGAGTACTTATATGGGACTAGGGTAACTCACTTGTGGTCAGGGAGTACTTATATGGGACCAGGGTAACTCACTTGAGGCCAGGGTGTACTTACAAATGGGCTGGGGTAACTCACTTGGGGTCAGGGAGTACATATAAAGGGGCTATGGTAACTCACTTGGGGTCAGGGAGTACTAGTATGGGACTAGGGTAACTCACTTGCGGTCAGAGAGTACATATAAAAAGGCTAGGATAACTCACTTGGGGTCAGTGAGTAATTATAAATGGACTAGGGTAACTCATTTGGAGTCTGGGAGTACATATAATGGGGCTAGGATAACACACTTGGGGTCAGGGAGTACTTATAAAGGGGCTATGGTAACTCACTTGGGGTCAGGGAGTACTTATAAAGGGGCTATGGTAACTCACTTGGGGTCAGGGAGTACTTATAAAGGGGCTATGGTAAATCACTTGGGGTCAGGGAGTACTTATAAAGGGGCTATGGTAACTCACTTAGTGTCAGGGAGTACTACTATGGGACTAGGGTAACTTACTTGCCGTCAGAGAGTACATATAAAGGGGCTAGGATAACTCACTTGGGGTCATGGAGTACTACTATGGGACTAGGGTAACTTACTTGCGGTCAGAGAGTACATATAAAGGGGCTAGGACAACTCACTTGGGGTCAGGGAGAACTTATAGAGGTGATATGCTAACTCACTTGGGGTCAGGGAGTACTTATATGGGACTAGGGTAACTCACTTGGGGCCAGGGTGTGCTTATAAAGGGGCTAGGGTAACTCACTTGGGGTCAGGGAGTACATATAAAGGGGCTATGGTAACTCACTTGGGGTCAGGGAGTACTTATATGAGACTAGGGTAACACACTTGGGGTCAGGAAGTACTTCTATGGGATTAGGGTAACTCACTTGGGGTCAGGGAGTACTTTTATGGGACTAGGGTAACTCAATTGGGGTCAGGGAGTACTTATATAGGGGCTAGGGTAACTCTCTTGGGGTCAGTGAGTTCTACTATGGGACTAGGGTAATTCACTTGCGGTCAGAGAGTATATATAAAGGGGCTATGGTAACTCACTTGGGGTCAGGGAGTACTACTATGGGACTAGGGTAACTTACTTGCGGTCAGAGAGTACATATAAAGGGGCTAGGATAACTCACTTGGGGTCAGGGAGAACTAATCAAGGTGATATGGTAACTCATTTGGGGTCAGGGAGTACTTATATGGGACTAGGGTAACTCACTTGGGGTCAGGGAGTACTTATATGGGACCAGGGTAACTCACTTGGGGCCAGGGTGTACTTATAAAGGGGCTGGGGTAACTCACTTGGGGACAGGGAGTACATATAAAGGGGCTATGATAACTCACTTGGGGTCAGGGAGTACTAGTATGGGACTAGGGTAACTCACTTGCGGTCAGAGAGTACATATAAAAAGGCTAGGATAACTCACTTGGGGTCAGTGAGTACTTATAAATGGGCTAGGGTAACTCATTTGGAGTCTGGGAGTACATATAAAGGGGCTATGGTAACTCACTTGGGGTCAGGGAGTACTTATAAAGGGGCTATTGTAACTCACTTAGTGTCAGGGAGTACTACTATGGGAGTAGGGTAACTTACTTGCGTTCAGAGAGTACATATAAAGGGGCTAGGATAACTCACTTGGGGTCAGGGAGAACTTATAGAGGTGATATGCTAACTCACTTGGGGTCAGGGAGTACTTATATGGGACTAGGTTAACTCACTTGGGGCCAGGGTGTACTTATAAAGGGGCTAGGGTAACTCACTTGGGGTCAGGGAGTACATATAAAGGGGCTATGGTAACTCACTTGGGGCCAGGGAGTACTTTTATGGGACTAGGGTAACTCACTTGGGGTCAGGGAGTACTTATATAGGGGCTAGGGTAACTCTCTTGGGGTCAGTGAGTTCTACTATGGGACTAGGGTAATTCACTTGCGGTCAGATAGTATATATAAAGGGGCTATGGTAACTCACTTGGGGTCAGGGAGTACTACCATGGGACTAGGGTAACTTACTTGCGGTCAGAGAGTACTTATAAAGGGGCTAGGATAACTCACTTGGGGTCAGGGAGAACTAATCAAGGTGATATGGTAACTCATTTGGGGTCAGGGAGTACTTATATGGGACTAGGGTAACTCACTTGTGGTCAGGGAGTACTTATATGGGACCAGGGTAACTCACTTGAGGCCAGGGTGTACTTATAAATGGGCTGGGGTAACTCACTTGGGGTCAGGGAGTACATATAAAGGGGCTATGGTAACTCACTTGGGGTCAGGGAGTACTAGTATGGGACTAGGGTAACTCACTTGCGGTCACAGAGTACATATAAAAAGGCTAGGATAACTCACTTGGGGTCAGTGAGTAATTATAAATGGACTAGGGTAACTCATTTGGAGTCTGGGAGTACATATAATGGGGCTAGGATAACACACTTGGGGTCAGGGAGTACTTATAAAGGGGCTATGGTAACTCACTTGGGGTCAGGGAGTACTTATAAAGGGGCTATGGTAACTCACTTGGGGTCAGGGAGTACTTATAAAGGGGCTATGGTAACTCACTTGGGGTCAGGGAGTACTTATAAAGGGGCTATGGTAACTCACTTAGTGTCAGGGAGTACTACTATGGGACTAGGGTAACTTACTTGCCGTCAGAGAGTACATATAAAGGGGCTAGGATAACTCACTTGGGGTCATGGAGTACTACTATGGGACTAGGGTAACTTACTTGCGGTCAGAGAGTACATATAAAGGGGCTAGGATAACTCACTTGGGGTCAGGGAGAACTTATAGAGGTGATATGCTAACTCACTTGGGGTCAGGGAGTACTTATATGGGACTAGGGTAACTCACTTGGGGCCAGGGTGTGCTTATAAAGGGGCTAGGGTAACTCACTTGGGGTCAGGGAGTACATATAAAAGTGCTATGGTAACTCACTTGGGGTCAGGGAGTACTTTTATGGGACTAGGGTAACTCACTTGGGGTCAGGGAGTACTTATATGAGACTAGGGTAACACACTTGGGGTCAGGGAGTACTAATAAAGGGGTTAGATTAACTCACTTGCGGTCAGAGAGTACATATAAAGGGGCTGGGATAACTCATTTGGGGTCAGGGAGTACTTATAAGGGGGCTATGGTACCTCACTTGGGGTCAGGAAGTACTTCTATGGGATTATTGTAACTCACTTGGGGTCAGGGAGTACTTTTATGGGACTAGGGTAACTCAATTGGGGTCAGGGAGTACTTATATAGGGGCTAGGGTAACTCTCTTGGGGTCAGTGAGTTCTACTATGGGACTAGGGTAATTCACTTGCGGTCAGAGAGTATATATAAAGGGGCTATGGTAACTCACTTGGGGTCAGGGAGTACTACTATGGGACTAGGGTAACTTACTTGCGGTCAGAGAGTACATATAAAGGGGCTAGGATAACTCACTTGGGGTCAGGGAGAACTAATCAAGGTGATATGGTAACTCATTTGGGGTCAGGGAGTACTTATATGGGACTAGGGTAACTCACTTGGGGTCAGGGAGTACTTATATGGGACCAGGGTAACTCACTTGGGGCCAGGGTGTACTTATAAAGGGGCTGGGGTAACTCACTTGGGGACAGGGAGTACATATAAAGGGGCTATGGTAACTCACTTGGGGTCAGGGAGTACTAGTATGGGACTAGGGTAACTCACTTGCGGTCAGAGAGTACATATAAAAAGGCTAGGATAACTCACTTGGGGTCAGTGAGTACTTATAAATGGGCTAGTGTAACTCATTTGGAGTCTGGGAGTACATATAAAGGGGCTATGGTAACTCACTTGGGGTCAGGGAGTACTTATAAAGGGGCTATTGTAACTCACTTAGTGTCAGGGAGTACTACTATGGGAGTAGGGTAACTTACTTGCGTTCAGAGAGTACATATAAAGGGGCTAGGATAACTCACTTGGGGTCAGGGAGAACTTATAGAGGTGATATGCTAACTCACTTGGGGTCAGGGAGTACTTATATGGGACTAGGGTAACTCACTTGGGGCCAGGGTGTACTTATAAAGGGGCTAGGGTAACTCACTTGGGTTCAGGGAGTACATATAAAGGGGCTATGGTAACTCACTTGGGGTCAGTGAGTACTTAAAAAGGGGCTATGGTAACTCACTTGGGGTCAGGGAGTACTTCTATGGGACTAGAGTAACTCACTTGCCGCCAGAGAGTACATATAAAGGGGCTAGATTAACTCACTTGGGGTCAGGGAGTACTTATAAAGGGGCTATGGTAACTCACTTGGGGTCAGGGAGTACTACTATGGGACTAGGGTAAGTTACTTGCGGTCAGAGAGTACATATAAAGGGGCTAGGATAACTCACTTGGGGTCAGGGAAAACTAATCAAGGTGATATGGTAACTCATTTGGGGTCAGGGAGTACTTATATGGGACTAGGGTAACTCACTTGGGGTCAGGGAGTACTTATATGGGACCAGGGTAACTCACTTGGGGCCAGGGTGTACTTATAAAGGGGCTGGGGTAACTCACTTGGGGACAGGGAGTACATATAAAGGGGCTATGGTAACTCACTTGGGGTCAGGGAGTACTAGTATGGGACTAGGGTAACTCACTTGCGGTCAGAGAGTACATATAAAAAGGCTAGGATAACTCACTTGGGGTCAGTGAGTACTTATAAATGGGCTAGGGTAACTCATTTGGAGTCTGGGAGTACATATAAAGGGGCTATGGTAACTCACTTGGGGTCAGGGAGTACTTATAAAGGGGCTATGGTAACTCACTTAGTGTCAGGGAGTACTACTATGGGACTAGGGTAACTTACTTGCGGTCAGAGAGTACATATAAAGGGGCTAGGATAACTCACTTGGGGTCAGGGAGAACTTATAGAGGTGATATGCTAACTCACTTGGGGTCAGGGAGTACTTATAAAGGGGCTATGGTAACTCACTTAGTGTCAGGGAGTACTACTATGGGACTAGGATAACTTACTTGCGGTCAGAGAGTACATATAAAGGGGCTAGGGTAACTTACTTGCCGTCAGAGAGTACATATAAAGGGGCTAGGATAACTCACTTGGGGTCAGGGAGTACTTATATGGGACTAGGGTAACTCACTTGGGGCCAGGGTGTACTTATAAAGGGGCTAGGGTAACTCACTTGGGGTCAGGGAGTACATTTATGGGACTAGGGTAACTTACTTGCGGTCAGAGGGTACATATAAAGGGACTATGATAACTCACTTGGGGTCAGGGAGTACTACTATGGGACCAGGGTAACTCACTTGCGGTCAGAGAGTACATATAAAGTGGCTAGGGTAACTCACTTGGGGTCAGGGAGTACATATAAAGGGGCTATGGTAACTCACTTGGGGTCAGGGAGTACTTATAAAGAGGCTATGGTAACTCACTTGGGGTCAGGGAGTACTTATAAAGGGGCTATGGTAACTCACTTGGGGTCAGGTAGTACTACTATGGGACTAGGGTAACTTACTTGCGGTCAGGAAATACATATAAAGGGGCTAGGATATCTCACTTGGGGTCAGGGAGTACTTATTTGGGACTAGGGTAACTCACTTGGGGTCAGGGAGTGCTTATATGGGACCAGGGTAACTCACTTGGGGCCAGGGTGTACTTATAAAGGGGCTACGGTAACTCACTTGGGGTCAGGGAGTACTTATATGAGACTAGGGTAATACACTTGGGGTCAGGGAGTACTTATAAAGGGGTTAGAATAACTTACTTGCGGTCAGAGAGTACATATTAAGGGGCTAGGATAAATCACTTGAAGTCAGGGAGTACTTATAAAGGGGCTAGGGTAACTCACTTGGTGTCTGTGAGTACTTATATAGGACCAGGGTAACTCACTTGGGGCCAGGGTGTACTTATAAAGGGGCTAGGGTAACTCACTTGGGGTCAGGGAGTACATATAAAGGGGCTATGGTAACACACTTGGGGTCAGGGAGTACTTATAAAGGGGCTATGGTAACTCACTTGGGGTCAGGGAGTACTACTATGGGACTAGGGTAACTTACTTGCGGTCAGAAAGTACATATGAATGGGCTAGGATAACTCACTTGGGGTCAGGGAGAACTTATAAAGGGGCTATGGTAACTCACTTGGGGTCAGGGAGTACTACTATGGGACTAGGGTAACTTACTTGCGGTCAGGAAGTACATATAAAGGGGCTAGGATAACTTACTTGCGGTCAGGAAGTACATATAAAGGGGCTAGGATAACTCACTTGGGGTCAGGGAGAACTTATAAAGGTGATATGGTAACTCACTTGGGTTCAGGGAGTACTTATATGGGACTAGGGTAACTCACTTGGGGTCAGGGAGTACTTATATGGGACCAGGGTAACTCACTTGGGGCCAGGGTGTACTTATACAGGGGCTACGGTAACTCACTTGGGGTCAGGGAGTACTTATATGAGACTTGGGTAATACACTTGGGGTCAGGGAATACTTATAAAGGGGTTAGAATAACTTACTTGCGGTCAGAGAGTACATATTAAGGGGCTAGGATAACTCACTTGAGGTCAGGGAGTACTTATAAAGGGGCTAGGGTAACTCACTTGCGGTCAGAGAGTACTTCTATGGGACTAGGGTAACTCACTTGGGGCCAGGGTGTACTTATAAAGGTGCTAGGGTACCTCACTTGGGGTCAGGGGGTACTACTATGGGACTAGGGTAACTTACTTGCAGTCAGAGAGTACATATAAAGGGGCTTGGATAACTCACTTGGGGTCAGGGAGAACTTATAAAGGTGATATGCTAACTCACTTGGGGTCAGGGAGTACTTATATGGGACTAGGCTAACTCACTTGGGGTCAGGGAGTACTTATATGGGACTAGGGTAACTTACTTGCGCTCAGAGAGTACATATAAAGGGGCTAGGATAACTCACTTGGGGTCAGAGAGAACTTATAAAGGTGATATGCTAACTCACTTGGGGTCAGGGAGCACTATTATGGGACCAGGGTAACTCACTTGCGGTCAGAGAGTACATATAAAGGGGCTAGGGTAACACACTTGGGGTCAGGGAGTACTAATAAAGGGGTTAGATTAACTCACTTGCGGTCAGAGAGTACATATAAAGGGGCTAGGATAACTCACTTGGGGTCAGGGAGTACTTATAAAGGGGCTATGGTAACTCACTTAGGGTCAGGAAGTACTTCTAAAGGATTAGGGTAACTCACTTGGGGTCAGGGATTACTTTTATGGGACTAGGGTAACTCACTTGGGGTCAGGGAGTACTTATATAGGGGCTAGGGTAACTCTCTTGGGGTCAGTGAGTACTACTATGGGACTAGGGTAATTCACTTGCGGTCAGAGAGTACATATAAAGGGGCTATGGTAACTCACTTGGGGTCAGGGAGTACTACTATGGGACTAGGGTAACTTACTTGCGGTCAGAGAGTACATATAAAGGGGCTAGGATAACTCACTTGAGGTAAGGGAGAACTAATCAAGGTGATATGGTAACTCACTTGGGGCCAGGGTGTACTTATAAAGGGGCTAGGGTAACTCACTTGGGGTCAGGGAGTACATATAAAGGTGATATGGTAACTCACTTGGGATCAGGGAGTACTTATATGGGACCAGGGTAACTCACTTGGGGCCAGGGTGTACTTATAAAGGGGCTAGGGTAACTCACTTGGGGTCAGGGAGAACTATTCAAGGTGATATGGTAACTCACTTGGGGCCAGGGTGTACTTATAAAGGGGCTAGGGTAACTCACTTGGCGTCAGGGAGTACATATAAAGGTGATATGGTAACTCACTTGGGATCAGGGAGTACTTATATGGGACCAGGGTAACTCACTTGGGGCCAGGGTGTACTTATAAAGGGGCTAGGGTAACTCACTTGGGGTCAGGGAGTACATATAAAGGGGCTATGGTAACTCACTTGGGGTCAGGGAGTACTTATAAAGAAGCTATGGTAACTCACTTGGGGTCATGGAGAACTTATAAAGGGGCTATGGTAACTCACTTGAGGTCAGAGAGTACTTATAAAGGGGCTATGGTAACTCACTTGCAGTCAGAGAGTAGATATCAAGGGGATAGGATAACTCACTTGGGGTCAGGGAGTACTTATAAAGTTGATATGGTAACTCACTTGGATTCAGGGAGTACTTATATGGGACCAGGGTAACTCACTTGGGGCCAGGGTGTACTTATATTGGACCAGGGTAACTCACTTGGGGCCAGGGTGTACTTATAAAGGGGCTGGGGTAACTCACTTGGGGACAGGGAGTACATATAAAGGGGCTATGGTAACTCACTTGGGGTAGGGAGTACTAGTATGGGACTAGGGTAACTCACTTGCGGTCAGAGAGTACATATAAAAAGGCTAGGATAACTCACTTGGGGTCAGTGAGTACTTATAAATGGGCTAGGGTAACTCATTTGGAGTCTGGGAGTACATATAAAGGGGCTATGGTAACTCACTTGGGGTCAGGGAGTACTACTATGGGACCAGGGTAACTCACTTGGGGTCAGGGAGTACTACTATGGGACCAGGGTAACTCACTTGGGGTCAGGGAGTACATATATAGGGGCTACGATACACACTTGGGGTCAAGGAGAACTTATAAAGGTGATATGGTAACTTACATGGGGTCAGGGAGTACTTATATGGGACTAGGGTAACTCAATTGGGGTCAGGGAGTACATATAAAGCGGCTAGGGTAACTCATTTGGAATCTGGGAGTACATATAAAGGGGCTAGGATAACACACTTGGGGTCAGGGAGTACTTATAAAGGGGCTAGGGTAACTCAATGGGGTTCAGGGAGTACTTATATGGGACCAGGGTAACTCACTTGTGGCCAGGGTGTACTTATAAAGGGGCTAGGGTAACTCCCTTGGGGTCAGGAAGTACATATAAAGAGGCTATGGTAACTCACTTGGGGTCAGGGAGTACTACAATGGGACCAGGGTAACTCACTTGCGATCAGAGAGTACATATAAAGTGGCTAGGATAACTCACTTGGGGTCAGGGAGTACTTATAAAGGTGATATGGTAACTCAATTGGGGTCAGGGAGTACTTATAAAGGGGCTAGGGTAACTCACTTGGGGTAAGGGAGTACATATAAAGGGGCTATGGCAACTCACTTGGGGTCAGGGAGAACTACTATGGGACCAGGGTAACTCACTTGCGGTCAGAGAGTACATATAAAGGGGCTAGGGTAACTCACTTGGGGTCAGGGAGTGCATATAAATGGGCTATGGTAACTCACTTGGGGTCAGGAAGTACTTCTATGGGATTAGGGTAACTCACTTGGGGTCAGGGAGTACTTTTATGGGACTAGGGTAACTCACTTGGGGTCAGGGAGTACTTATATAGGGGCTAGGGTAACTCTCTTGGGGTCAGTGAGTTCTACTATGGGACTAGGGTAATTCACTTGCGGTCAGAGAGTATATATAAAGGGGCTATGGTAACTCACTTGGGGTCAGGGAGTACTACCATGGGACTAGGGTAACTTACTTGCGGTCAGAGAGTACTTATAAAGGGGCTAGGATAACTCACTTGGGGTCAGGGAGAACTAATCAAGGTGATATGGTAACTCATTTGGGGTCAGGGAGTACTTATATGGGACTAGGGTAACTCACTTGTGGTCAGGGAGTACTTATATGGGACCAGGGTAACTCACTTGAGGCCAGGGTGTACTTATAAATGGGCTGGGGTAACTCACTTGGGGTCAGGGAGTACTTATAAAGGGGCTATGGTAACTCACTTGGGGTCAGGTAGTACTACTATGGGACTAGGGTAACTTACTTGCGGTCAGGAAATACATATAAAGGGGCTAGGATATCTCACTTGGGGTCAGGGAGTACTTATTTGGGACTAGGGTAACTCACTTGGGGTCAGGGAGTGCTTATATGGGACCAGGGTAACTCACTTGGGGCCAGGGTGTACTTATAAAGGGGCTACGGTAACTCACTTGGGGTCAGGGAGTACTTATATGAGACTAGGGTAATACACTTGGGGTCAGGGAGTACTTATAAAGGGGTTAGAATAACTTACTTGCGGTCAGAGAGTACATATTAAGGGGCTAGGATAAATCACTTGAAGTCAGGGAGTACTTATAAAGGGGCTAGGGTAACTCACTTAGTGTCAGGGAGTACTACTATGGGACTAGGGTAACTTACTTGCGGTCAGAGAGTACATATAAAGGGGCTAGGATAACTCACTTGGGGTCAGGGTGTACTTATAAAGGGGCTATGGTAACTCACTTAGTGTCAGGGAGTACTACTATGGGACTAGGGTAACTTACTTGCGGTCAGAAAGTACATATAAAGGGGCTAGGATAACTCACTTGGGGTCAGGGAGAACTTATAGAGGTTATATGCTAACTCACTTAAGGTCAGGGAGTACATATAAAGGAACTATGGTAACTCACTTGGGGTCAGGGAGTACTTATAAAGGGGCTATGGTAACTCACTTAGTGTCAGGGAGTACTACTATGGGACTAGGGTAACTTACTTGCGGTCAGAGAGTACATATAAAGGAACTAGGATAACTCACTTGGGGTCAGGGAGAACTTATAGAGGTGATATGCTAACTCACTTGGGGTCAGGGAGTACTTATATGGGAATAGGGTAACTCACTTGGGGCCAGGGTGTACTTATAAAGGTGCTATGGTAACCCACTTGGGGTCAGGGAGTACTACTATGGGACCAGGGTAACTCACTTGGGGTCAGAGAGTACATATAAAGGGGCTAGGGTAACTCACTTGGGGTCAGGGAGTACTTATAAAGGGGTTATACTAACTCACTTGGGGTCAGGGAGTACTACTATGGTATAGGGTAACTCACTTGTGGTCAGAGAGTACATATAAAGGGGCTAGGATAACTCACTTGTTGTCAGGGAGTACTTATAAAGGTGATATGGTAACTCATTTGGGATCAGGGAGTACTTATAAAGGGGCTAGGGTAACTCACTTTGGTTCAAGGAGTACTTATATGGGACTAGGGTAACTCACTTGGTGTCTGTGAGTACTTATATAGGACCAGGGTAACTCACTTGGGGCCAGGGTGTACTTATAAAGGGGCTAGGGTAACTCACTTGGGGTCAGGGAGTACATATAAAGGGGCTATGGTAACACACTTGGGGTCAGGGAGTACTTATAAAGGGGCTATGGTAACTCCCTTGGGGTCAGGGAGTACTACTATGGGACTAGGGTAACTTACTTGCGGTCAGAAAGTACATATGAATGGGCTAGGATAACTCACTTGGGGTCAGGGAGAACTTATAAAGGGGCTATGGTAACTCACTTGGGGTCAGGGAGTACTACTATGGGACTAGGGTAACTTACTTGCGGTCAGGAAGTACATATAAAGGGGCTAGGATAACTTACTTGCGGTCAGGAAGTACATATAAAGGGGCTAGGATAACTCACTTGGGGTCAGGGAGAACTTATAAAGGTGATATGGTAACTCACTTGGGTTCAGGGAGTACTTATATGGGACTAGGGTAACTCACTTGGGGTCAGGGAGTACTTATATGGGACCAGGGTAACTCACTTGGGGCCAGGGTGTACTTATACAGGGGCTACGGTAACTCACTTGGGGTCAGGGAGTACTTATATGAGACTTGGGTAATACACTTGGGGTCAGGGAATACTTATAAAGGGGTTAGAATAACTTACTTGCGGTCAGAGAGTACATATTAAGGGGCTAGGATAACTCACTTGAGGTCAGGGAGTACTTATAAAGGGGCTAGGGTAACTCACTTGCGGTCAGAGAGTACTTCTATGGGACTAGGGTAACTCACTTGGGGCCAGGGTGTACTTATAAAGGTGCTAGGGTACCTCACTTGGGGTCAGGGGGTACTACTATGGGACTAGGGTAACTTACTTGCAGTCAGAGAGTACATATAAAGGGGCTTGGATAACTCACTTGGGGTCAGGGAGAACTTATAAAGGTGATATGCTAACTCACTTGGGGTCAGGGAGTACTTATATGGGACTAGGCTAACTCACTTGGGGTCAGGGAGTACTTATATGGGACTAGGGTAACTTACTTGCGCTCAGAGAGTACATATAAAGGGGCTAGGATAACTCACTTGGGGTCAGAGAGAACTTATAAAGGTGATATGCTAACTCACTTGGGGTCAGGGAGCACTATTATGGGACCAGGGTAACTCACTTGCGGTCAGAGAGTACATATAAAGGGGCTAGGGTAACACACTTGGGGTCAGGGAGTACTAATAAAGGGGTTAGATTAACTCACTTGCGGTCAGAGAGTACATATAAAGGGGCTAGGATAACTCACTTGGGGTCAGGGAGTACTTATAAAGGGGCTATGGTAACTCACTTAGGGTCAGGAAGTACTTCTAAAGGATTAGGGTAACTCACTTGGGGTCAGGGATTACTTTTATGGGACTAGGGTAACTCACTTGGGGTCAGGGAGTACTTATATAGGGGCTAGGGTAACTCTCTTGGGGTCAGTGAGTACTACTATGGGACTAGGGTAATTCACTTGCGGTCAGAGAGTACATATAAAGGGGCTATGGTAACTCACTTGGGGTCAGGGAGTACTACTATGGGACTAGGGTAACTTACTTGCGGTCAGAGAGTACATATAAAGGGGCTAGGATAACTCACTTGAGGTAAGGGAGAACTAATCAAGGTGATATGGTAACTCACTTGGGGCCAGGGTGTACTTATAAAGGGGCTAGGGTAACTCACTTGGGGTCAGGGAGTACATATAAAGGTGATATGGTAACTCACTTGGGATCAGGGAGTACTTATATGGGACCAGGGTAACTCACTTGGGGCCAGGGTGTACTTATAAAGGGGCTAGGGTAACTCACTTGGGGTCAGGGAGAACTATTCAAGGTGATATGGTAACTCACTTGGGGCCAGGGTGTACTTATAAAGGGGCTAGGGTAACTCACTTGGCGTCAGGGAGTACATATAAAGGTGATATGGTAACTCACTTGGGATCAGGGAGTACTTATATGGGACCAGGGTAACTCACTTGGGGCCAGGGTGTACTTATAAAGGGGCTAGGGTAACTCACTTGGGGTCAGGGAGTACATATAAAGGGGCTATGGTAACTCACTTGGGGTCAGGGAGTACTTATAAAGAAGCTATGGTAACTCACTTGGGGTCATGGAGAACTTATAAAGGGGCTATGGTAACTCACTTGAGGTCAGAGAGTACTTATAAAGGGGCTATGGTAACTCACTTGCAGTCAGAGAGTAGATATCAAGGGGATAGGATAACTCACTTGGGGTCAGGGAGTACTTATAAAGTTGATATGGTAACTCACTTGGATTCAGGGAGTACTTATATGGGACCAGGGTAACTCACTTGGGGCCAGGGTGTACTTATATTGGACCAGGGTAACTCACTTGGGGCCAGGGTGTACTTATAAAGGGGCTGGGGTAACTCACTTGGGGACAGGGAGTACATATAAAGGGGCTATGGTAACTCACTTGGGGTAGGGAGTACTAGTATGGGACTAGGGTAACTCACTTGGGGTCAGGGAGTACTTATATGGGACCAGGGTAACTCACTTGGGGCCAGGGTGTACTTATACAGGGGCTACGGTAACTCACTTGGGGTCAGGGAGTACTTATATGAGACTTGGGTAATACACTTGGGGTCAGGGAATACTTATAAAGGGGTTAGAATAACTTACTTGCGGTCAGAGAGTACATATTAAGGGGCTAGGATAACTCACTTGAGGTCAGGGAGTACTTATAAAGGGGCTAGGGTAACTCACTTGCGGTCAGAGAGTACTTCTATGGGACTAGGGTAACTCACTTGGGGCCAGGGTGTACTTATAAAGGTGCTAGGGTACCTCACTTGGGGTCAGGGGGTACTACTATGGGACTAGGGTAACTTACTTGCAGTCAGAGAGTACATATAAAGGGGCTTGGATAACTCACTTGGGGTCAGGGAGAACTTATAAAGGTGATATGCTAACTCACTTGGGGTCAGGGAGTACTTATATGGGACTAGGCTAACTCACTTGGGGTCAGGGAGTACTTATATGGGACTAGGGTAACTTACTTGCGCTCAGAGAGTACATATAAAGGGGCTAGGATAACTCACTTGGGGTCAGAGAGAACTTATAAAGGTGATATGCTAACTCACTTGGGGTCAGGGAGCACTATTATGGGACCAGGGTAACTCACTTGCGGTCAGAGAGTACATATAAAGGGGCTAGGGTAACACACTTGGGGTCAGGGAGTACTAATAAAGGGGTTAGATTAACTCACTTGCGGTCAGAGAGTACATATAAAGGGGCTAGGATAACTCACTTGGGGTCAGGGAGTACTTATAAAGGGGCTATGGTAACTCACTTAGGGTCAGGAAGTACTTCTAAAGGATTAGGGTAACTCACTTGGGGTCAGGGATTACTTTTATGGGACTAGGGTAACTCACTTGGGGTCAGGGAGTACTTATATAGGGGCTAGGGTAACTCTCTTGGGGTCAGTGAGTACTACTATGGGACTAGGGTAATTCACTTGCGGTCAGAGAGTACATATAAAGGGGCTATGGTAACTCACTTGGGGTCAGGGAGTACTACTATGGGACTAGGGTAACTTACTTGCGGTCAGAGAGTACATATAAAGGGGCTAGGATAACTCACTTGAGGTAAGGGAGAACTAATCAAGGTGATATGGTAACTCACTTGGGGCCAGGGTGTACTTATAAAGGGGCTAGGGTAACTCACTTGGGGTCAGGGAGTACATATAAAGGTGATATGGTAACTCACTTGGGATCAGGGAGTACTTATATGGGACCAGGGTAACTCACTTGGGGCCAGGGTGTACTTATAAAGGGGCTAGGGTAACTCACTTGGGGTCAGGGAGAACTATTCAAGGTGATATGGTAACTCACTTGGGGCCAGGGTGTACTTATAAAGGGGCTAGGGTAACTCACTTGGCGTCAGGGAGTACATATAAAGGTGATATGGTAACTCACTTGGGATCAGGGAGTACTTATATGGGACCAGGGTAACTCACTTGGGGCCAGGGGTGTACTTATAAAGGGGCTAGGGTAACTCACTTGGGGTCAGGGAGTACATATAAAGGGGCTATGGTAACTCACTTGGGGTCAGGGAGTACTTATAAAGAAGCTATGGTAACTCACTTGGGGTCATGGAGAACTTATAAAGGGGCTATGGTAACTCACTTGAGGTCAGAGAGTACTTATAAAGGGGCTATGGTAACTCACTTGCAGTCAGAGAGTAGATATCAAGGGGATAGGATAACTCACTTGGGGTCAGGGAGTACTTATAAAGTTGATATGGTAACTCACTTGGATTCAGGGAGTACTTATATGGGACCAGGGTAACTCACTTGGGGCCAGGGTGTACTTATATTGGACCAGGGTAACTCACTTGGGGCCAGGGTGTACTTATAAAGGGGCTGGGGTAACTCACTTGGGGACAGGGAGTACATATAAAGGGGCTATGGTAACTCACTTGGGGTAGGGAGTACTAGTATGGGACTAGGGTAACTCACTTGCGGTCAGAGAGTACATATAAAAAGGCTAGGATAACTCACTTGGGGTCAGTGAGTACTTATAAATGGGCTAGGGTAACTCATTTGGAGTCTGGGAGTACATATAAAGGGGCTATGGTAACTCACTTGGGGTCAGGGAGTACTACTATGGGACCAGGGTAACTCACTTGGGGTCAGGGAGTACTACTATGGGACCAGGGTAACTCACTTGGGGTCAGGGAGTACATATATAGGGGCTACGATACACACTTGGGGTCAAGGAGAACTTATAAAGGTGATATGGTAACTTACATGGGGTCAGGGAGTACTTATATGGGACTAGGGTAACTCAATTGGGGTCAGGGAGTACATATAAAGCGGCTAGGGTAACTCATTTGGAATCTGGGAGTACATATAAAGGGGCTAGGATAACACACTTGGGGTCAGGGAGTACTTATAAAGGGGCTAGGGTAACTCAATGGGGTTCAGGGAGTACTTATATGGGACCAGGGTAACTCACTTGTGGCCAGGGTGTACTTATAAAGGGGCTAGGGTAACTCCCTTGGGGTCAGGAAGTACATATAAAGAGGCTATGGTAACTCACTTGGGGTCAGGGAGTACTACAATGGGACCAGGGTAACTCACTTGCGATCAGAGAGTACATATAAAGTGGCTAGGATAACTCACTTGGGGTCAGGGAGTACTTATAAAGGTGATATGGTAACTCAATTGGGGTCAGGGAGTACTTATAAAGGGGCTAGGGTAACTCACTTGGGGTAAGGGAGTACATATAAAGGGGCTATGGCAACTCACTTGGGGTCAGGGAGAACTACTATGGGACCAGGGTAACTCACTTGCGGTCAGAGAGTACATATAAAGGGGCTAGGGTAACTCACTTGGGGTCAGGGAGTGCATATAAATGGGCTATGGTAACTCACTTGGGTTCAGGAAGTACTTCTATGGGATTAGGGTAACTCACTTGGGGTCAGGGAGTACTTTTATGGGACTAGGGTAACTCACTTGGGGTCAGGGAGTACTTATATAGGGGCTAGGGTAACTCTCTTGGGGTCAGTGAGTTCTACTATGGGACTAGGGTAATTCACTTGCGGTCAGAGAGTATATATAAAGGGGCTATGGTAACTCACTTGGGGTCAGGGAGTACTACCATGGGACTAGGGTAACTTACTTGCGGTCAGAGAGTACTTATAAAGGGGCTAGGATAACTCACTTGGGGTCAGGGAGAACTAATCAAGGTGATATGGTAACTCATTTGGGGTCAGGGAGTACTTATATGGGACTAGGGTAACTCACTTGTGGTCAGGGAGTACTTATATGGGACCAGGGTAACTCACTTGAGGCCAGGGTGTACTTATAAATGGGCTGGGGTAACTCACTTGGGGTCAGGGAGTACATATAAAGGGGCTATGGTAACTCACTTGGGGTCAGGGAGTACTAGTATGGGACTAGGGTAACTCACTTGCGGTCACAGAGTACATATAAAAAGGCTAGGGTAACTCACTTGGGGTCAGTGAGTACTTATAAATGGACTAGGGTAACTCATTTGGAGACTGGGAGTACATATAATGGGGCTAGGATAACACACTTGGGGTCAGGGAGTACTTATAAAGGGGCTATGGTAACTCACTTGGGGTCAGGGAGAACTTATAAAGGTGATATGGTAAATCACTTGGGGTCAGGAAGTACTTATAAAGGGGCTAGGGTAACTCTCTTGGGGTCAGGGAGTACATATAAAGGGGCTACGGCAACTCACTTGGGGTCAGGGAGAACAACTATGGGACCAGGGTAACTCACTTGCGGTCAGAGAGTACATATAAAGGGGCTGGGATAACTCACTTGGGGTCAGGGAGTACTTATAAGGGGGCTATGGTAACTCACTTGGGGTCAGGAAGTACTTCTATGGGATTAGGGTAACTCACTTGGGGTCAGGGAGTACTTTTATGGGACTAGGGTAACTCACTTGGGGTCAGGGAGTACTTATATAGGGGCTAGGGTAACTCTCTTGGGGTCAGTGAGTTCTACTATGGGACTAGGGTAATTCACTTGCGGTCAGAGAGTATATATAAAGGGGCTATGGTAACTCACTTGGGGTCAGGGAGTACTACCATGGGACTAGGGTAACTTACTTGCGGTCAGAGAGTACTTATAAAGGGGCTAGGATAACTCACTTGGGGTCAGGGAGAACTAATCAAGGTGATATGGTAACTCATTTGGGGTCAGGGAGTACTTATATGGGACTAGGGTAACTCACTTGTGGTCAGGGAGTACTTATATGGGACCAGGGTAACTCACTTGAGGCCAGGGTGTACTTATAAATGGGCTGGGGTAACTCACTTGGGGTCAGGGAGTACATATAAAGGGGCTAGGATAACTCACTTGGGGTCAGGGAGTACTTATAAAGGGGCTATGGTAACTCACTTGGGGTCAGGGAGTACTTATAAAGGGGCTATGGTAACTCACTTGGGGTCAGGGAGTACTTATAAAGGGGCTATGGTAACTCACTTGGGGTCAGGGAGTACTTATAAAGGGGCTATGGTAACTCACTTAGTGTCAGGGAGTACTACTATGGGACTAGGGTAACTTACTTGCCGTCAGAGAGTACATATAAAGGGGCTAGGATAACTCACTTGGGGTCATGGAGTACTACTATGGGACTAGGGTAACTTACTTGCGGTCAGAGAGTACATATAAAGGGGCTAGGATAACTCACTTGGGGTCAGGGAGAACTTATAGAGGTGATATGCTAACTCTCTTGGGGTCAGGGAGTACTTATATGGGACTAGGGTAACTCACTTGGGGCCAGGGTGTGCTTATAAAGGGGCTAGGGTAACTCACTTGGGGTCAGGGAGTACATATAAAGGTGCTATGGTAACTCACTTGGGGTCAGGGAGTACTTTTATGGGACTAGGGTAACTCACTTGGGGTCAGGGAGTACATATAAAGGGGCTATGGTAACTCACTTGGGGTCAGGGAGTACTTATATGAGACTAGGGTAACACAATTGGGGTCAGGGAGTACTAATAAAGGGGTTAGATTAACTCACTTGCGGTCAGAGAGTACATATAAAGGGGCTGGGATAACTCACTTGGGGTCAGGGAGTACTTATAAGGGGGCTATGGTAACTCACTTGGGGTCAGGAAGTACTTCTATGGGATTAGGGTAACTCACTTGGGGTCAGGGAGTACTTTTATGGGACTAGGGTAACTCAATTGGGGTCAGGGAGTACTTATATAGGGGCTAGGGTAACTCTCTTGGGGTCAGTGAGTTCTACTATGGGACTAGGGTAATTCACTTGCGGTCAGAGAGTATATATAAAGGGGCTATGGTAACTCACTTGGGGTCAGGGAGTACTACTATGGGACTAGGGTAACTTACTTGCGGTCAGAGAGTACATATAAAGGGGCTAGGATAACTCACTTGGGGTCAGGGAGAACTAATCAAGGTGATATGGTAACTCATTTGGGGTCAGGGAGTACTTATATGGGACTAGGGTAACTCACTTGGGGTCAGGGAGTACTTATATGGGACCAGGGTAACTCACTTGGGGCCAGGGTGTACTTATAAAGGGGCTGGGGTAACTCACTAGGGACAGGGAGTACATATAAAGGGGCTATGGTAACTCACTTGGGGTCAGGGAGTACTAGTATGGGACTAGGGTAACTTACTTGCAGTCAGAGAGTACATATAAAGGGGCTTGGATAACTCACTTGGGGTCAAAGAGAACTTATAAAGGTGATATGCTAACTCACTTGGGGTCAGGGAGTACTTATATTGGACTAGGCTAACTCACTTGGGGTCAGGGAGTACTTATATGGGACTAGGGTAACTTACTTGCGGTCAGAGAGTACATATAAAGGGGCTAGGATAACTCACTTGGGGTCAGAGAGAACTTATAAAGGTGATATGCTAACTCACTTGGGGTCAGGGAGTACTATTATGGGACCAGGGTAACTCACTTGCGGTCAGAGAGTACATATAAAGGGGCTAGGATAACTCACTTGGGGTCAGGGAGTACTTATAAAGGTGATAGGATAACTCACTTGCGGTCAGAGAGTACATATAAAGGGGCTAGGATAACTCACTTGGGGTCAGGGAGTACTTATAAAGGGGCTATGGTAACTCACTAGGGGTCAGGGAGTACTTATATGAGACTAGGGTAACACACTTGGGGTCAGGGAGTACTAATAAAGGGGTTAGATTAACTCACTTGCGGTCAGAGAGTACATATAAAGGGACTAGGGTAACTCACTTGGGGTCAGGGAGTACTTATATAGGGGCTAGGGTAACTCTCTTGGGGTCAGTGAGTACTACTATGGGACTAGGGTAATTCACTTGCGGTCAGAGAGTACATATAAAGGGGCTATGGTAACTCACTTGGGGTCAGGGAGTACTACTATGGGACTAGGGTAACTTACTTGCGGTCAGAGAGTACATATAAAGGGGCTAGGATAACTCACTTGGGGTAAGGGAGAACTAATCAAGGTGATATGGTAACTCACTTGGGGCCAGGGTGTACTTATAAAGGGGCTAGGGTAACTCACTTGGGGTCAGGGAGTACATATAAAGGTGATATGGTAACTCACTTGGGATCAGGGAGTACTTATATGGGACCAGGGTAACTCACTTGGGGCCAGGGTGTACTTATAAAGGGGCTAGGGTAACTCACTTGGGGTCAGGGAGAACTAATCAAGGTGATATGGTAACTCACTAGGGGCCAGGGTGTACTTATAAAGGGGCTAGGGTAACTCACTTGGGGTCAGGGAGTACATATAAAGGTGATATGGTAACTCACTTGGGGTCAGTGAGTACTTATAAATGGGCTAGGGTAACTCATTTGGAGTCTGGGAGTACATATAAAGGGGCTATGGTAACTCACTTGGGGTCAGGGAGTACTTATAAAGGGGCTATTGTAACTCACTTAGTGTCAGGGAGTACTACTATGGGACTAGGGTAACTTACTTGCAGTCAGAGAGTACATATAAAGGGGCTTGGATAACTCACTTGGGGTCAAAGAGAACTTATAAAGGTGATATGCTAACTCACTTGGGGTCAGGGAGTACTTATATTGGACTAGGCTAACTCACTTGGGGTCAAGGAGTACTTATATGGGACTAGGGTAACTTACTTGCGGTCAGAGAGTACATATAAAGGGGCTAGGATAACTCACTTGGGGTCAGAGAGAACTTATAAAGGTGATATGCTAACTCACTTGGGGTCAGGGAGTACTATTATGGGACCAGGGTAACTCACTTGCGGTCAGAGAGTACATATAAAGGGGCTAGGATAACTCACTTGGGGTCAGGGAGTACTTATAAAGGTGATAGGATAACTCACTTGCGGTCAGAGAGTACATATAAAGGGGCTAGGATAACTCACTTGGGGTCAGGGAGTACTTATAAAGGGGCTATGGTAACTCACTAGGGGTCAGGGAGTACTTATATGAGACTAGGGTAACACACTTGGGGTCAGGGAGTACTAATAAAGGGGTTAGATTAACTCACTTGCGGTCAGAGAGTACATATAAAGGGACTAGGGTAACTCACTTGGGGTCAGGGAGTACTTATATAGGGGCTAGGGTAACTCTCTTGGGGTCAGTGAGTACTACTATGGGACTAGGGTAATTCACTTGCGGTCAGAGAGTACATATAAAGGGGCTATGGTAACTCACTTGGGGTCAGGGAGTACTACTATGGGACTAGGGTAACTTACTTGCGGTCAGAGAGTACATATAAAGGGGCTAGGATAACTCACTTGGGGTAAGGGAGAACTAATCAAGGTGATATGGTAACTCACTTGGGGCCAGGGTGTACTTATAAAGGGGCTAGGGTAACTCACTTGGGGTCAGGGAGTACATATAAAGGTGATATGGTAACTCACTTGGGATCAGGGAGTACTTATATGGGACCAGGGTAACTCACTTGGGGCCAGGGTGTACTTATAAAGGGGCTAGGGTAACTCACTTGGGGTCAGGGAGAACTAATCAAGGTGATATGGTAACTCACTAGGGGCCAGGGTGTACTTATAAAGGGGCTAGGGTAACTCACTTGGGGTCAGGGAGTACATATAAAGGTGATATGGTAACTCACTTGGGATCAGGGAGTACTTATATGGGACCAGGGTAACTCACTTGGGGCCAGGGTGTACTTATAAAGGGGCTAGGGTAACTCACTTGGGGTCAGGGAGTACATATAAAGGGGCTATGGTAACTCACATGGGGTCAGGGAGTACTTATAAAGAAGCTATGGTAACTCACTTGGGGTCATGGAGAACTTATAAAGGGGCTATGGTAACTCACTTGAGGTCAGAGAGTACTTATAAAGGGGCTATGGTAACTCACTTGCAGTCAGAGAGTAGATATCAAGGGGATAGGATAACTCACTTGGGGTCAGGGAGTACTTATAAAGTTGATATGGTAACTCACTTGGATTCAGGGAGTACTTATATGGGACCAGGGTAACTCACTTGGGGCCAGGGTGTACTTATATTGGACCAGGGTAACTCACTTGGGGCCAGGGTTGTACTTATAAAGGGGCTGGGGTAACTCACTTGGGGACAGGGAGTACATATAAAGGGGCTATGGTAACTCACTTGGGGTAGGGAGTACTAGTATGGACTAGGGTAACTCACTTGCGGTCAGAGAGTACATATAAAAAGGCTAGGATAACTCACTTGGGGTCAGTGAGTACTTATAAATGGGCTAGGGTAACTCATTTGGAGTCTGGGAGTACATATAAAGGGGCTATGGTAACTCACTTGGGGTCAGGGAGTACTACTATGGGACCAGGGTAACTCACTTGGGGTCAGGGAGTACATATATAGGGGCTACGATACACACTTGGGGTCAAGGAGAACTTATAAAGGTGATATGGTAACTTACATGGGGTCAGGGAGTACTTATATGGGACTAGGGTAACTCAATTGGGGTCAGGGAGTACATATAAAGCGGATAGGGTAACTCATTTGGAATCTGGGAGTACATATAAAGGGGCTAGGATAACACACTTGGGGTCAGGGAGTACTTATAAAGGGGCTAGGGTAACTCCCTTGGGGTCAGGAAGTACATATAAAGAGGCTATGGTAACTCACTTGGGGTCAGGAAGTACATATAAAGAGGCTATGGTAACTCACTTGGGGTCAGGGAGTACTACAATGGGACCAGGGTAACTCACTTGCGATCAGAGAGTACATATAAAGTGGCTAGGATAACTCACTTGGGGTCAGGGAGTACTTATAAAGGTGATATGGTAACTCAATTGGGGTCAGGGAGTACTTATAAAGGGGCTAGGGTAACTCACTTGGGGTAAGGGAGTACATATAAAGGGGCTATGGCAACTCACTTGGGGTCAGGGAGAACTACTATGGGACCAGGGTAACTCACTTGCGGTCAGAGAGTACATATAAAGGGGCTAGGGTAACTCACTTGGGGTCAGGGAGTGCATATAAATGGGCTATGGTAACTCACTTGGAGTCTGGGAGTACTTATATGGGACCAGGGTAACTCACTTGGGGCCAGGGTGTACTTTATAAAGGGGCTAGGGTAACTCACTTGGGGTCAGGGAGTACTACTATGGGACTAGGGTAACTTACTTGCGGTCAGAGAGTAAATATAAAGGGGCTAGGATAACTCACTTGGGGTCAGGGAGAACTTATAAAGGTGATATGGTAAATCACTTGGGGTCAGGGAGTACTTATAAAGGGGCTAGGGTAACTCTCTTGGGGTCAGGGAGTACATATAAAGGGGCTATGGCAACTCACTTGGGGTCAGGGAGAACTACTATGGGACCAGGGTAACTCACTTGCGGTCAGAGAGTACATATAAAGGGGCTGGGATAACTCACTTGGGGTCAGGGAGTACTTATAAGGGGGCTATGGTAACTCACTTGGGGTCAGGAAGTACTTCTATGGGATTAGGGTAACTCACTTGGGGTCAGGGAGTACTTTTATGGGACTAGGGTAACTCACTTGGGGTCAGGGAGTACTTATATAGGGGCTAGGGTAACTCTCTTGGGGTCAGTGAGTTCTACTATGGGACTAGGGTAATTCACTTGCGGTCAGAGAGTATATATAAAGGGGCTATGGTAACTCACTTGGGGTCAGGGAGTACTACCATGGGACTAGGGTAACTTACTTGCGGTCAGAGAGTACTTATAAAGGGGCTAGGATAACTCACTTGGGGTCAGGGAGAACTAATCAAGGTGATATGGTAACTCATTTGGGGTCAGGGAGTACTTATATGGGACTAGGGTAACTCACTTGTGGTCAGGGAGTACTTATATGGGACCAGGGTAACTCACTTGAGGCCAGGGTGTACTTATAAATGGGCTGGGGTAACTCACTTGGGGTCAGGGAGTACATATAAAGGGGCTATGGTAACTCACTTGGGGTCAGGGAGTACTAGTATGGGACTAGGGTAACTCACTTGCGGTCACAGAGTACATATAAAAAGGCTAGGATAACTCACTTGGGGTCAGTGAGTACTTATAAATGGACTAGGGTAACTCATTTGGAGTCTGGGAGTACATATAATGGGGCTAGGATAACACACTTGGGGTCAGGGAGTACTTATAAAGGGGCTATGGTAACTCACTTGGGGTCAGGGAGTACTTATAAAGGGGCTATGGTAACTCACTTGGGGTCAGGGAGTACTTATAAAGGGGCTATGGTAACTCACTTGGGGTAAGGGAGTACTTATAAAGGGGCTATGGTAACTCACTTAGTGTCAGGGAGTACTACTATGGGACTAGGGTAACTTACTTGCCGTCAGAGAGTACATATAAAGGGGCTAGGATAACTGACTTGGGGTCATGGAGTACTACTATGGGACTAGGGTAACTTACTTGCGGTCAGAGAGTACATATAAAGGGGCTAGGATAACTCACTTGGGGTCAGGGAGAACTTATAGAGGTGATATGCTAACTCACTTGGGGTCAGGGAGTACTTATATGGGACTAGGGTAACTCACTTGGGGCCAGGGTGTGCTTATAAAGGGGCTAGGGTAACTCACTTGGGGTCAGGGAGTACATATAAAGGTGCTATGGTAACTCACTTGGGGTCAGGGAGTACTTTTATGGGACTAGGGTAACTCACTTGGGGTCAGGGAGTACATATAAAGGGGCTATGGTAACTCACTTGGGGTCAGGGAGTACTTATATGAGACTAGGGTAACACACTTGGGGTCAGGGAGTACTAATAAAGGGGTTAGATTAACTCACTTGCGGTCAGAGAGTACATATAAAGGGGCTGGGATAACTCACTTGGGGTCAGGGAGTACTTATAAGGGGGCTATGGTAACTCACTTGGGGTCAGGAAGTACTTCTATGGGATTAGGGTAACTCACTTGGGGTCAGGGAGTACTTTTATGGGAATAGGGTAACTCAATTGGGGTCAGGGAGTACTTATATAGGGGCTAGGGTAACTCTCTTGGGGTCAGTGAGTTCTACTATGGGACTAGGGTAATTCACTTGCGGTCAGAGAGTATATATAAAGGGGCTATGGTAACTCACTTGGGGTCAGGGAGTACTACTATGGGACTAGGGTAACTTACTTGCGGTCAGAGAGTACATATAAAGGGGCTAGGATAACTCACTTGGGGTCAGGGAGAACTAATCAAGGTGATATGGTAACTCATTTGGGGTCAGGGAGTACTTATATGGGACTAGGGTAACTCACTTGGGGTCAGGGAGTACTTATATGGGACCAGGGTAACTCACTTGGGGCCAGGGTGTACTTATAAAGGGGCTGGGGTAACTCACTAGGGACAGGGAGTACATATAAAGGGGCTATGGTAACTCACTTGGGGTCAGGGAGTACTAGTATGGGACTAGGGTAACTTACTTGCGGTCAGAGAGTACATATAAAGGGGCTAGGATAACTCACTTGGGGTCAGGGAAAACTAATAGAGGTGATATGCTAACTCACTTGGGGTCAGGGAGTACTTATATGGGACTAGGGTAACTCACTTGGGGCCAGGGTGTGCTTATAAAGGGGCTAGGGTAACTCACTTGGGGTCAGGGAGTACATATAAAGGTGCTATGGTAACTCACTTGGGGTCAGGGAGTACTTTTATGGGACTAGGGTAACTCACTTGGGGTCAGGGAGTACTTATAAAGGGGCTATGGTAACTCACTTGGGGTCAGGGAGTACTTATAAAGGGGCTATGGTAACTCACTTAGTGTCAGGGAGTACTACTATGGGACTAGGGTAACTTACTTGCCGTCAGAGAGTACATATAAAGGGGCTAGGATAACTCACTTGGGGTCAGGGAAAACTTATAGAGGTGATATGCTAACTCACTTGGGGTCAGGGAGTACTTATATGGGACTAGGGTAACTCACTTGGGGCCAGGGTGTGCTTATAAAGGGGCTAGGGTAACTCACTTGGGGTCAGGGAGTACATATAAAGGTGCTATGGTAACTCACTTGGGGTCAGGGAGTACTTTTATGGGACTAGGGTAACTCACTTGGGGTCAGGGAGTACATATAAAGGGGCTATTGTAACTCACTTAGTGTCAGGGAGTACTACTATGGGAGTAGGGTAACTTACTTGCCGTCAGAGAGTACATATAAAGGGGCTAGGATAACTCACTTGGGGTCAGGGAAAACTTATAGAGGTGATATGCTAACTCACTTGGGGTCAGGGAGTACTTATATGGGACTAGGGTAACTCACTTGGGGCCAGGGTGTGCTTATAAAGGGGCTAGGGTAACTCACTTGGGGTCAGGGAGTACATATAAAGGTGCTATGGTAACTCACTTGGGGTCAGGGAGTACTTTTATGGGACTAGGGTAATTCTCTTGCGGTCAGAGAATATATATAAAGGGGCTATGGTAACTCACTTGGGGTCAGGGAGTACTACTATGGGACTAGGGTAACTTACTTGCGGTCAGAGAGTACATATAAAGGGGCTAGGATAACTCACTTGGGGTCAGGGAGAACTAATCAAGGTGATATGGTAACTCATTTGGGGTCAGGGAGTACTTATATGGGACTAGGGTAACTCACTTGGGGTCAGGGAGTACTTATATGGGACCAGGGTAACTCACTTGGGGCCAGGGTGTACTTATAAAGGGGCTGGGGTAACTCACTTGGGGACAGGGAGTACATATAAAGGGGCTATGGTAACTCACTTGGGGTCAGGGAGTACTAGTATGGAACTAGGGTAACTCACTTGCGGTCAGAGAGTACATATAAAAAGGCTAGGATAACTCACTTGGGGTCAGTGAGTACTTATAAATGGGCTAGGGTAACTCATTTGGAGTCTGGGAGTACATATAAAGGGGCTATGGTAACTCACTTGGGGTCAGGGAGTACTTATAAAGGGGCTATTGTAACTCACTTAGTGTCAGGGAGTACTACTATGGGAGTAGGGTAACTTACTTGCGTTCAGAGAATACATATAAAGGGGCTAGGATAACTCACTTGGGGTCAGGGAGAACTTATAGAGGTGATATGCTAACTCACTTGGGGTCAGGGAGTACTTATATGGGACTAGGGTAACTCACTTGGGGCCAGGGTGTACTTATAAAGGGGCTAGAGTAACTCACTTGCCGCCAGAGAGTACATATAAAGGGGCTAGATTAACTCACTTGGGGTCAGGGAGTACTTATAAAGAGGCTATGGTAACTCACTTGGGGTCAGGGAGTACTTATATGAGACTAGGGTAACACACATGGGGTCAGGGAGTACTAATAAAGGGGTTAGATTAACTCACTTGCGGTCAGAGAGTACATATAAAGGGTCTGGGATAACTCACTTGGGGTCAGGGAGTACTTATAAGGGGGCTATGGTAACTCACTTGGGGTCAGGGAGTACTTTTATGGGACTAGGGTAACTCACTTGGGGTCAGGGAGTACTTATATAGGGGCTAGGGTAACTCTCTTGGGGTCAGTGAGTTCTACTATGGGACTAGGGTAATTCACTTGCGGTCAGAGAGTATATATAAAGGGGCTATGGTAACTCACTTGGGGTCAGGGAGTACTACCATGGGACTAGGGTAACTTACTTGCGGTCAGAGAGTACATATAAAGGGGCTAGGATAACTCACTTGGGGTCAGGGAGAACTAATCAAGGTGATATGGTAACTCATTTGGGGTCAGGGAGTACTTATATGGGACTAGGGTAACTCACTTGTGGTCAGGGTGTACTTATATGGGACCAGGGTAACTCACTTGAGGCCAGGGTGTACTTATAAATGGGCTGGGGTAACTCACTTGGGGTCAGGGAGTACATATAAAGGGGCTATGGTAACTCACTTGGGGTCAGGGAGTACTAGTATGGGACTAGGGTAACTTACTTGCGGTCAGAGAGTACATATAAAGGGGCTAGGATAACTCACTTGGGGTCAGGGAAAACTTATAGAGGTGATATGCTAACTCACTTGGGGTCAGGGAGTACTTATATGGGACTAGGGTAACTCACTTGGGGCCAGGGTGTGCTTATAAAGGGGCTAGGGTAACTCACTTGGGGTCAGGGAGTACATATAAAGGTGCTATGGTAACTCACTTGGGGTCAGGGAGTACATATAAAGGGGCTATGGTAACTCACTTGGGGTCAGGGAGTACTTATATGAGACTAGGGTAACACACTTGGGGTCAGGGAGTACTAATAAAGGGGTTAGATTAACTCACTTGCGGTCAGAGAGTACATATAAAGGGGCTAGGATAACTCACTTGGGGTCAGGGAGAACTAATCAAGGTGATATGGTAACTCATTTGGGGTCAGGGAGTACTTATATGGGACTAGGGTAACTCACTTGGGGTCAGGGAGTACTTATATGGGACCAGGGTAACTCACTTGGGGCCAGGGTGTACTTATAAAGGGGCTGGGGTAACTCACTAGGGACAGGGAGTACATATAAAGGGGCTATGGTAACTCACTTGGGGTCAGGGAGTACTAGTATGGGCCTAGGGTAACTTACTTGCGGTCAGAGAGTACATATAAAGGGGCTAGGATAACTCACTTGGGGTCAGGGAAAACTTATAGAGGTGATATGCTAACTCACTTGGGGTCAGGGAGTACTTATATGGGACTAGGGTAACTCACTTGGGGCCAGGGTGTGCTTATAAAGGGGCTAGGGTAACTCACTTGGGGTCAGGGAGTACATATAAAGGTGCTATGGTAACTCACTTGGGGTCAGGGAGTACTTTTATGGGACTAGGGTAACTCACTTGGGGTCAGGGAGTACTTATAAAGGGGCTATGGTAACTCACTTGGGGTCAGGGAGTACTTATAAAGGGGCTATGGTAACTCACTTAGTGTCAGGGAGTACTACTATGGGACTAGGGTAACTTACTTGCGGTCAGAGAGTACATATAAAGGGGCTAGGATAACTCACTTGGGGTCAGGGAAAACTTATAGAGGTGATATGCTAACTCACTTGGGGTCAGGGAGTACTTATATGGGACTAGGGTAACTCACTTGGGGCCAGGGTGTGCTTATAAAGGGGCTAGGGTAACTCACTTGGGGTCAGGGAGTACATATAAAGGTGCTATGGTAACTCACTTGGGGTCAGGGAGTACTTTTATGGGACTAGGGTAACTCACTTGGGGTCAGGGAGTACTTATAAGGGGGCTATGGTAACTCACTTGGGGTCAGGAAGTACTTCTATGGGATTAGGGTAACTCACTTGGGGTCAGGGAGTACTTTTATGGGACTAGGGTAACTCAATTCGGGCCAGGGAGTACTTATATAGGGGCTAGGGTAACTCTCTTGGGGTCAGTGAGTTCTACAATGGGACTAGGGTAATTCACTTGCGGTCAGAGAGTATATATAAAGGGGCTATGGTAACTCACTTGGGGTCAGGGAGTACTACTATGGGACTAGGGTAACTTACTTGCGGTCAGAGAGTACATATAAAGGGGCTAGGATAACTCACTTGGGGTCAGGGAGAACTAATCAAGGTGATATGGTAACTCATTTGGGGTCAGGGAGTACTTATATGGGACTAGGGTAACTCACTTGGGGTCAGGGAGTACTTATATGGGACCAGGGTAACTCACTTGGGGCCAGGGTGTACTTATAAAGGGGCTGGGGTAACTCACTTGGGGACAGGGAGTACATATAAAGGGGCTATGGTAACTCACTTGGGGTCAGGGAGTACTAGTATGGAACTAGGGTAACTCACTTGCGGTCAGAGAGTACATATAAAAAGGCTAGGATAACTCACTTGGGGTCAGTGAGTACTTATAAATGGGCTAGGGTAACTCATTTGGAGTCTGGGAGTACATATAAAGGGGCTATGGTAATTCACTTGGGGTCAGGGAGTACTTATAAAGGGGCTATTGTAACTCACTTAGTGTCAGGGAGTACTACTATGGGAGTAGGGTAACTTACTTGCGTTCAGAGAATACATATAAAGGGGCTAGGATAACTCACTTGGGGTCAGGGAGAACTTATAGAGGTGATATGCTAACTCACTTGGGGTCAGGGAGTACTTATATGGGACTAGGGTAACTCACTTGGGGCCAGTGTGTACTTATAAAGGGGCTAGGGTAACTCACTTGGGGTCAGGGAGTACATATAAAGGGGCTATGGTAACTCACTTGGGGTCAGGGAGTACTTATAAAGAGGCTATGGTAACTCACTTGGGGTCAGGGAGAACTTATAAAGGGGCTATGGTAACTCACTTGGGGTCAGAGAGTACTTATAAAGGGGCTATGGTAACTCACTTGAGGTCAGAGAGTACTTATAAAGGGGCTATGGTAACTCACTTGCAGTCAGAGAGTACATATCAAGGGGATAGGATAACTCACTTGGGGTCAGGGAGTACTTATAAAGTTGATATGGTAACTCACTTGGGTTCAGGGAGTACATATAAAGGGGCTAGGATAACTCACTAGGGGTCAGGGAGTACTTATAAAGCTGATATGGTAATTCACTTGGGGCCAGGTTGTACTTAAAAAGGGGCTAGGGTAACTCACTTGGGGTCAGGGAGTACATATAAAGGGGCTATGGAAACTCACTTGGGGTCAGTGAGTACTTAAAAAGGGGCTATGGTAACTCACTTGGGGTCAGGGAGTACATCTATGGGACTAGAGTAACTCACTTGCCGCCAGAGAGTACATATAAAGGGGCTAGATTAACTCACTTGGGGTCAGGGAGTACTTATAAAGGGGCTATGGTAACTCACTTGGGGTCAGGGAGTACTTATATGAGACTAGGGTAACACACATGGGGTCAGGGAGTACTAATAAAGGGGTTAGATTAACTCACTTGTGGTCAGAGAGTACATATAAAGGGGCTGGGATAACTCACTTGGGGTCAGGGAGTACTTATAAGGGGGCTATGGTAACTCACTTGGGGTCAGGAAGTACTTCTATGGGATTAGGGTAACTCACTTGGGGTCAGGGAGTACTTTTATGTGACTAGGGTAACTCAATTGGGGTCAGGGAGTACTTATATAGGGGCTAGGGTAACTCTCTTGGGGTCAGTGAGTTCTACTATGGGACTAGGGTAATTCACTTGCGGTCAGAGAGTATATATAAAGGGGCTATGGTAACTCACTTGGGGTCAGGGAGTACTACTATGGGACTAGGGTAACTTATTTGCGGTCAGAGAGTACATATAAAGGGGCTAGGATAACTCACTTGGGGTCAGGGAGAACTAATCAAGGTGATATGGTAACTCATTTGGGGTCAGGGAGTACTTATATGAGACTAGGGTAACTCACTTGGGGTCAGGGAGTACTTATATGGGACCAGGGTAACTCACTTGGGGCCAGGGTGTACTTATAAAGGGGCTGGGGTAACTCACTTGGGGACAGGGAGTACATATAAAGGGCTATGGTAACTCACTTGGGGTCAGGGAGTACTAGTATGGGACTAGGGTAACTCACTTGCGGTCAGAGAGTACATATAAAAAGGCTAGGATAACTCACTTGGGGTCAGTGAGTACTTATAAATGGGCTAGGGTAACTCATTTGGAGTCTGGGAGTACATATAAAGGGGCTATGGTAACTCACTTGGGGTCAGGGAGTACTTATAAAGGGGCTATTGTAACTCACTTAGTGTCAGGGAGTACTACTATGAGAGTAGGGTAACTTACTTGCGGTCAGAGAGTACATATAAAGGGGCTAGGATAACTCACTTGGGGCCAGGGTGTACTTATAAAGGGGCTAGGGTAACTCACTTGCGGTCAGAGAGTACATATAAAGGGGCTGGGATAACTCACTTGGGGTCAGGGAGTACTTATAAGGGGGCTATGGTAACTCACTTGGGGTCAGGAAGTACTTCTATGGATTAGGGTAACTCACTTGGGGTCAGGGAGTACTTTTATGGGACTAGGGTAACTCACTTGGGGTCAGGGAGTACTTATATAGGGGCTAGGGTAACTCTCTTGGGGTCAGTGAGTTCTACTATGGGACTAGGGTAATTCACTTGCGGTCAGAGAGTATATATAAAGGGGCTATGGTAACTCACTTGGGGTCAGGGAGTACTACCATGGGACTAGGGTAACTTACTTGCGGTCAGAGAGTACATATAAAGGGGCTAGGATAACTCACTTGGGGTCAGGGAGAATTAATCAAGGTGATATGGTAACTCATTTGGGGTCAGGGAGTACTTATATGGGACTAGGGTAACTCACTTGTGGTCAGGGAGTACTTATATGGGACTAGGGTAACTCACTTGGGGCCAGGGTGTGCTTATAAAGGGCTAGGGTAACTCACTTGGGGTCAGGGAGTACATATAAAGGTACTATGGTAACTCACTTGGGGTCAGGGAGTACTTTTATGGGACTAGGGTAACTCACTTGGGGTCAGGGAGTACATATAAAGGGGCTATGGTAACTCACTTGGGGTCAGGGAGTACTTATAAAGGGGCTATGGTAACTCACTTAGTGTCAGGGAGTACTACTATGGGACTAGGGTAACTTACTTGCCGTCAGAGAGTACATATAAAGGGGCTAGGATAACTCACTTGGGGTCATGGAGTACTACTATGGGACTAGGGTAACTTACTTGCGGACAGGGAGTACATATAAAGGGGCTATGGTAACTCACTTGGGGTCAGTGAGTACTTATAAAGGGGCTATGGTAACTCACTTGGGGTCAGGGAGTACTTATAAAGGGGCTATGGTAACTCACTTGGGGTCAGGGAGTACTTATATGATACTAGGGTAACACACTTGGGGTCAGGGAGTACTAATAAAGGGGTTAGATTAACTCACTTGCGGTCAGAGAGTACATATAAAGGGGCTGGGATAACTCACTTGGGGTCAGGGAGTACTTATAAGGGGGCTATGGTAACTCACTTGGGGTCAGGAAGTACTTCTATGGGATTAGGGTAACTCACTTGGGGTCAGGGAGTACTTTTATGTGACTAGGGTAACTCAATTGGGGTCAGGGACTACTTATATAGGGGCTAGGGTAACTCTCTTGGGGTCAGTGAGTTCTACTATGGGACCAGGGTAATTCACTTGCGGTCAGAGAGTATATATAAAGGGGCTATGGTAACTCACTTGGGGTCAGGGAGTACTACTATGGGACTAGGGTAACTTACTTGCGGTCAGAGAGTACATATAAAGGGGCTAGGGTAACTCACTTGGGGTCAGGGAGTACTTATATGGGACCAGGGTAACTCACTTGGGGCCAGGGTGTACTTATAAAGGGGCTGGGGTAACTCACTTGGGGACAGGGAGTACATATAAAGGGGCTATGGTAACTCACTTGGGGTCAGGGAGTACTAGTATGGGGACTAGGGTAACTCACTTGCGGTCAGAGAGTACATATAAAAAGGCCAGGATAACTCACTTGGGGTCAGTGAGTACTTATAAATGGGCTAGGGTAACTCATTTGGAGTCTGGGAGTACATATAAAGGGGCTATGGTAACTCACTTGGGGTCAGGGAGTACTTATAAAGGGGCTATTGTAACTCACTTAGTGTCAGGGAGTACTACTATGGGAGTAGGGTAACTTACTTGCGGTCAGAGAGTACATATAAAGGGGCTAGGATAACTCACTTGGGGTTAGGGAGAACTTATAGAGGTGATATGCTAACTCACTTGGGGTCAGGAAGTACTTCTATGGGATTAGGGTAACTCACTTGGGGTCAGGGAGTACTTTTATTAGACTAGGGTAACTCACTTGGGGTCAGGGAGTACTTATATAGGGGCTAGGGTAACTCTCTTGGGGTCAGTGAGTTCTACTATGGGACTAGGGTAATTCACTTGCGGTCAGAGAGTATATATAAAGGGGCTATGGTAACTCACTTGGGGTCAGGGAGTACTACCATGGGACTAGGGTAACTTACTTGCGGTCAGAGAGTACATATAAAGGGGCTAGGATAACTCACTTGGGGTCAGGGAGAATTAATCAAGGTGATATGGTAACTCAATTGGGGTCAGGGAGTACTTATATGGGACTAGGGTAACTCACTTGTGGTCAGGGAGTACTTATATGGGACCAGGGTAACTCACTTGGGGCCAGGGTGTACTTATAAAGGGGCTGGGGTAACTCACTTGGGGTCAGGGAGTACATATAAAGGGGCTAGGATAACTCACTTGCGGTCAGAGGGTACTTCTATGGGACTAGGGTAATTCACTTGGGGTCAGGTAGTACTTATAAAGGGGCAATGGTAACTCACTTGGGGTCAGGGAGTACTTATATGGGTCCAGGGTAACTCACTTGGGGCCAGGGTGTACTTATAAAGGGGCTGGGGTAACTCACTTGGGGACAGGGAGTACATATAAAGGGGCTATGGTAACTCACTTGGGGTGAGGGAGTACTAGTATGGGACTAGGGTAACTCACTTGCGGTCAGAGAGTACATATAAAAAGGCTAGGATAACTCACTTGGGGTCAGTGAGTACTTATAAATGGGCTAGGGTAACTCATTTGGAGTCTGGGAGTACATATAAAGGGGCTATGGTAACTCACTTGGGGTCAGGGAGTACTTATAAAGGGGCTATTGTAACTCACTTAGTGTCAGGGAGTACTACTATGGGAGTAGGGTAACTTACTTGCGTTCAGAGAGTACATATAAAGGGGCTAGGATAACTCACTTGGGGTAAGGGAGAACTTATAGAGGTGATATGCTAACTCACTTGGGGTCAGGGAGTACTTATATGGGACTAGGGTAACTCACTTGGGGCCAGGGTGTACTTATAAAGGGGCTAGGGTAACTCACTTGGGGTCAGGGAGTACATATAAAGGGGCTATGGTAACTCACTTGGGGTCAGGGAGTACTTATAAAGAGGCTATGGTAACTCACTTGGGGTCAGGGAGAACTTATAAAGGGGCTATGGTAACTCACTTGGGGTCAGAGAGTACTTATAAAGGGGCTATGGTAACTCACTTGAGGTCAGAGAGTACTTATAAAGGGGCTATGGTAACTCACTTGCAGTCAGAGAGTACATATCAAGGGGATAGGATAACTCACTTGGGGTCAGGGAGTACTTATAAAGTTGATATGGTAACTCACTTGGGTTCAGTGAGTACATATAAAGGGGCTAGGATAACTCACTAGGGGTCAGGGAGTACTTATAAAGCTGATATGGTAATTCACTTGGGGCCAGGGTGTACTTAAAAAGGGGCTAGGGTAATTCACTTGGGGTCAGGCAGTACATATAAAGGGGCTATGGTAACTCACTTGGGGTCAGTGAGTACTTAAAAAGGGGCTACGGTAACTCACTTGGGGTCAGGGAGTACTTCTATGGGACTAGAGTAACTCACTTGCCGCCAGAGAGTACATATAAAGGGGCTAGATTAACTCACTTGGGGTCAGGGAGTACTTATAAAGGGGCTATGGTAACTCACTTGGGGTCAGGGAGTACTTATATGAGACTAGGGTAACACACATGGGGCCAGGGAGTACTAATAAAGGGGTTAGATTAACTCACTTGCGGACAGAGAGTACATATAAAGGGGCTGGGATAACTCACTTGGGGTCAGGGAGTACTTATAAGGGGGCTACGGTAACTCACTTGGGGTCAGGAAGTACTTCTATGGGATTAGGGTAACTCACTTGGGGTCAGGGAGTACTTTTATGGGACTAGGGTAACTCACTTGGGGTCAGGGAGTACTTATATAGGGGCTAGGGTAACTCTCTTGGGGTCAGTGAGTTCTACTATGGGACTAGGGTAATTCACTTGCGGTCAGAGAGTATATGTAAAGGGGCTATGGTAACTCACTTGGGGTCAGGGAGTACTACCATGGGACTAGGGTAACTTACTTGCGGTCAGAGAGTACATATAAAGGGGCTAGGATAACTCACTTGGGGTCAGGGAGAACTAATCAAGGTGATATGGTAACTCATTTGGGGTCAGGGAGTACTTATATGGGACTAGGGTAACTCACTTGTGGTCAGGGAGTACTTATATGGGACCAGGGTAACTCACTTGGGGCCAGGGAGTACTACTATGGGACCAGGGTAACTCACTTGGGGTCAGGGAGTACTACTATGGGACTAGGGTAACTTACTTGCGGTCAGAGAGTACATATAAAGGGGCTAGGATAACACACTTGAGGTCAGGGAGAACTAATCAAGGTGATATGGTAACTCATTTGGGGTCAGGGAGTACTTATATGGGACTAGGGTAACTCACTTGGGGTCAGGGAGTACTTATATGGGACCAGGGTAACTCACTTGGGGCCAGGGTGTACTTATAAAGGGGCTGGGGTAACTCACTTGGGGACAGGGAGTACATATAAAGGGGCTAGGATAACTCACTTGGGGTCAGGGAGAATTAATCAAGGTGATATGGTAACTCATTTGGGGTCAGGGAGTACTTATATGGGACTAGTGTACCTCACTTGTGGTCAGGGAGTACTTATATGGGACTAGGGTAACTCACTTGGGGCCAGGGTGTGCTTATAAAGGGGCTAGGGTAACTCACTTGGGGTCAGGGAGTACATATAAAGGTACTATGGTAACTCACTTGGGGTCAGGGAGTACTTTTATGGGACTAGGGTAACTCACTTGGGGTCAGGGAGTACATATAAAGGGGCTATGGTAACTCACTTGGGGTCAGGGAGTACTTATAAAGGGGCTATGGTAACTCACTTAGTGTCAGGGAATACTACTATGGGACTAGGGTAACTTACTTGCCGTCAGAGAGTACATATAAAGGGGCTAGGATAACTCACTTGGGGTCATGGAGTACTACTATGGGACTAGGGTAACTTACTTGCGGTCAGGGAGTACATATAAAGGGGCTATGGTAACTCACTTGGGGTCAGTGAGTACTTATAAAGGGGCTATGGTAACTCACTTGGGGTCAGAGAGTACTTCTATGGGACTAGAGTAACTCAATTGGGGTCAGGGAGTACTTATATAGGGGCTAGGGTAACTCTCTTGGGGTCAGTGAGTTCTACTATGGGACTAGGGTAATTCACTTGCGGTCAGAGAGTATATATAAAGGGGCTATCGTAACTCACTTGGGGTCAGGGAGTACTACTATGGGACTAGGGTAACTTACTTGCGGTCAGAGAGTACATATAAAGGGGCTAGGGTAACTCACTTGGGGTCAGGGAGTACTTATATGGGACCAGGGTAACTCACTTGGGGCCAGGGTGTACTTATAAAGGGGCTGGGGTAACTCACTTGGGGACAGGGAGTACATATAAAGGGGCTATGGTAACTCACTTGGGGTCAGGGAGTACTAGTATGGGACTAGGGTAACTCACTTGCGGTCAGAGAGTACATATAAAAAGGCTAGGATAACTCACTTGGGGTCAGTGAGTACTTATAAATGGGCTAGGGTAACTCATTTGGAGTCTGGGAGTACATATAAAGGGGCTATGGTAACTCACTTGGGGTCAGGGAGTACTTATAAAGGGGCTATTGTAACTCACTTAGTGTCAGGGAGTACTACTATGGGAGTAGGGTAACTTACTTGCGGTCAGAGAGTACATATAAAGGGGCTATGGTAACTCACTTGGGGTCAGGGAGTACTAGTATGGGACTAGGGTAACTCACTTGCGGTCAGAGAGTACATATAAAAAGGCTAGGATAACTCACTTGGGGTCAGTGAGTACTTATAAATGGGCTAGGGTAACTCATTTGGAGTCTGGGAGTACATATAAAGGGGCTATGCTAACTCACTTGGGGTCAGGGAGTACTTATATGGGACTAGGGTAACTCACTTGGGGCCAGGGTGTACTTATAAAGGGGCTAGGGTAACTCACTTGGGGTCAGGGAGTACTAATAAAGGGGTTAGATTAACTCACTTGCGGTCAGAGAGTACATATAAAGGGGCTGGGATAACTCACTTGGGGTCAGGGAGTACTTATAAGGGGGCTATGGTAACTCACTTGGGGTCAGGAAGTACTTCTATGGGATTAGGGTAACTCACTTGGGGTCAGGGAGTACTTTTATTAGACTAGGGTAACTCACATGGGGTCAGGGAGTACTTATATAGGGGCTAGGGTAACTCTCTTGGGGTCAGTGAGTTCTACTATGGGACTAGGGTAATTCACTTGCGGTCAGAGAGTATATATAAAGGGGCTATGGTAACTCACTTGGGGTCAGGGAGTACTACCATGGGACTAGGGTAACTTACTTGCGGTCAGAGAGTACATATAAAGGGGCTAGGATAACTCACTTGGGGTCAGGGAGAATTAATCAAGGTGATATGGTAACTCAATTGGGGTCAGGGAGTACTTATATGGGACTAGGGTAACTCACTTGTGGTCAGGGAGTACTTATATGGGACCAGGGTAACTCACTTGGGGCCAGGGTGTACTTATAAAGGGGCTGGGGTAACTCACTTGGGGTCAGGGAGTACATATAAAGGGGCTAGGATAACTCACTTGCGGTCAGAGGGTACTTCTATGGGACTAGGGTAATTCACTTGGGGTCAGGGAGTACTTATAAAGGGGCAATGGTAACTCACTTGGGGTCAGGGAGTACTTATATGGGACCAGGGAAACTCACTTGGGGCCAGGGTGTACTTATAAAGGGGCTGGGGTAACTCACTTGGGGACAGGGAGTACATATAAAGGGGCTATGGTAACTCACTTGGGGTCAGGGTGTACTAGTATGGGACTAGGGTAACTCACTTGCGGTCAGAGAGTACATATAAGAAGGCTAGGATAACTCACTTGGGGTCTGTGAGTACTTATAAATGGGCTAGGGTAACTCATTTGGAGTCTGGGAGTACATTTAAAGGGGCTATGGTAACTCACTTGGGGTCAGGGAGTACTTATAAAGGGGCTATTGTAACTCACTTAGTGTCAGGGAGTACTACTATGGGAGTAGGGTAACTTACTTGCGTTCAGAGAGTACATATAAAGGGGCTAGGATAACTCACTTGGGGTAAGGGAGAACTTATAGAGGTGATATGCTAACTCACTTGGGGTCAGGGAGTACTTATATGGGACTAGGGTAACTCACTTGGGGCCAGGGTGTACTTATAAAGGGGCTAGGGTAACTCACTTGGGGTCAGGGAGTACATATAAAGGGGCTATGGTAACTCACTTGGGGTCAGGGAGTACTTATAAAGAGGCTATGGTAACTCACTTGGGGTCAGGGAGAACTTATAAAGGGGCTATGGTAACTCACTTGGGGTCAGAGAGTACTTATAAAGGGGCTATGGTAACTCACTTGAGGTCAGAGAGTACTTATAAAGGGGCTATGGTAACTCACTTGCAGTCAGAGAGTACATATCAAGGGGATAGGATAACTCACTTGGGGTCAGGGAGTACTTATAAAGTTGATATGGTAACTCACTTGGGTTCAGGGAGTACATATAAAGGGGCTAGGATAACTCACTAGGGGTCAGGGAGTACTTATAAAGCTGATATGGTAATTCACTTGGGGCCAGGGTGTACTTAAAAAGGGGCTAGGGTAACTCACTTGGGGTCAGGGAGTACATATAAAGGGGCTATGGTAACTCACTTGGGGTCAGTGAGTACTTAAAAAGGGGCTATGGTAACTCACTTGGGGTCAGGGAGTACTTCTATGGGACTAGAGTAACTCACTTGCCGCCAGAGAGTACATATAAAGGGGCTAGATTAACTCACTTGGGGTCAGGGAGTACTTATAAAGGGGCTATGGTAACTCACTTGGGGTCAGGGAGTACTTATATGAGACTAGGGTAACACACATGGGGTCAGGGAGTACTAATAAAGGGGTTAGATTAACTCACTTGCGGTCAGAGAGTACATATAAAGGGGCTGGGATAACTCACTTGGGGTCAGGTAGTACTTATAAGGGGGCTACGGTAACTCACTTGGGGTCAGGAAGTACTTGTATGGGATTAGGGTAACTCACTTGGGGTCAGGGAGTACTTTTATGGGACTAGTGTAACTCACTTGGGGTCAGGGAGTACTTATATAGGGGCTAGGGTAACT
>NW_027116913.1:0-111831 GCF_024137725.1 Prorops nasuta
GGGTCAGGGAGTACTACTATGGGACTAGGTTAACGCATTTGCGGTCAGAGAGTACATATAAAGGGGCTAGGATAACTCACTTGTGGTCAGGGAGTATATATAAAGGGGCTAGGATAACTCACTTGGGGTCAGGGAGTACTTATATAGGGGCTAGGGTAACTCACTTGGGGTCAGGGAGTACTTATTTGGGACTAGGGTACTCACTTAGGGACAGGGAGTTCTTATATGGGACTAGGGTTACTCACTTGGGGTCAGGGAGTACATATCAAGGGGCTAGGTTAACTCACTAGCGGTCAGAGAGTACATATAAAGGGGCTAGGATAACTCACTTGTGGTCAGGGAGTATATATAAAGGGGCTAGGATAACTCACTTGGGGTCAGGGAGTACTTATATAGGGGCTAGGGTAACTCACTTGGGGTCAGGGAGTACTTATTTGGGACTAGGGTACTCACTTAGGGACAGGGAGTTCTTATATGGGACTAGGGTTACTCACTTGGGGTCAGGGAGTACATATCAAGGGGCTAGGTTAACTCACTAGCGGTCAGAGAGTACATATAAAGGGGCTAGGATAACTCACTTAGGGGTCAGGGAGTACTTATATAGGGGCTAGGGTAACTCACTTGGGGTCAGGGAGTACTTCGATGGGACTAGGATAACTCACTTGGTGTCACGGAGTACATTTATGTGACTAAGGTAACACACTTGGGGACAGGGAGTACTTATATTGGCCTAGGGTAACTCACTTGCCGTCAGAGAGTACATATAAAGGGGCTAGTATAACTCACTTGGGGTCAGGGAGTACTTATATTGGCCTAGGGTAACTCACTTGCCGTCATAGAGTACATATAAAGGTGCTAGTATAACTCACTTCGGGTCAGGGAGTACTACTATGGGACTAGGGTAACGCACTTGCGGTCAGAGGGTACATATAAAAGGGCTAGGATAACTCACTTGTGGTCAGGGAGTACTTATAAAGTTGATATGGTAACTCACTTGGGGTCAGGGAGAACTTCTATGGGACTAGGGTAACTCACTTGAGGTCAGAAAGTACATATAAAGGGGCTAGGATAACTCACTTGGGGTCAGGGAGTACTTATAAAGGGGCTATGGTAACCCACTTGGGGTCAGGGAGTACATATAAGGGGCTAGTATAACTCACTTGGGGTCAGGGAGTACTTATACGGGGGCTATGGTAACTCACTTCGGTTCAGGGAGTACTTATATTGGCCTAGGGTAACTCACTTGTCGTCAGAGAGTACATATAAAGGTGCTAGTACAACTCACTTCGGGTCAGGGAGTACTACTATGGGACTAGGGTAACGCACTTGCGGTCAGAGGGTACATATAAAGGGGCTAGGATAACTCACTTGTGGTCAGGGAGTACTTATAAAGTTGATATGGTAACTCACTTAGGGTCAGGGAGAACTTCTATGGGACTAGGGTAACTCACTAGAGGTCAGAAAGTACATATAAAAGGGCTAGGATAACTCACTTGGGTTCAGAAAGTACTTATAAAGGTGATATTGTAAATCAATTGGGGTCAGAGACTACATATAAAGTGTCTAGGATAACTCAATTGTGGTCAGGGAGTACTTATAAAGGTGATATGGTAACTCTCTTGGGGTCAGGGAGTACTTATAAGGAACTAGGGTAACTCACTTGGGGTCCTGCAGTACATGTAAAGCGGCTAGGATAACTCACTTGCCGTCAGAGAGTACATATAAAGGGGCTAGGATAACTCACTTGGGGTCAGGGAGTACTTATAAAGGGGCTATGGTAACCCACTTGGGGTCAGGGAGTACTACTATGGGACTAGGGTAACTCACTTGGGGCCAGAGAGTACCTATAAAAGGGCTAAGATAACTCACTTGAGGTCTGGGAGTACTTATAAAGGGGTTTGAATAACTCACTTGCGGTCAGAGAGTACATATAAGGGGCTAGGATAACTCACTTGGGGTCAGGGAGTACTTATAAGGGGGCTAAGGTAACTCACATGGGGTCAGGGCGTACTTATATTGGCCTAGGGTAACTCACTTGCGGTCAGACAATACATATAAAGGGGCTAGGATAACTCACTTGGGGTCAGCGAGTACTTATAAAGGTGAAATTGTAACTCACTTGGGGTTAGAGAGTACATATAAATGGGCTATTATAACTCACTTGGGGTCAGGGAGTACTTATAAGGGGGCTATGGTAACACACTTGGTGTCAGGGTGTACTTATATTGGCTTAGGGTAACTCACTTGCCGTCAGAGAGTACATATAAAGGGGCTAGTATAACTCACTTGGGGTCAGGGAGTACTACTATGGGACTAGGTTAACGCATTTGCGGTCAGAGAGTACATATAAAGGGGCTAGGATAACTCACTTGTGGTCAGGGAGTATATATAAAGGGGCTAGGATAACTCACTTGGGGTCAGGGAGTACTTATATAGGGGCTAGGGTAACTCACTTGGGGTCAGGGAGTACTTATTTGGGACTAGGGTACTCACTTAGGGACAGGGAGTTCTTATATGGGACTAGGGTTACTCACTTGGGGTCAGGGAGTACATATCAAGGGCTAGGTTAACTCACTAGCGGTCAGAGAGTACATATAAGGGGCTAGGATAACTCACTTAGGGGTCAGGGAGTACTTATATAGGGGCTAGGGTAACTCACTTGGGGTCAGGGAGTACTTCGATGGGACTAGGATAACTCACTTGGTGTCACGGAGTACATTTATGTGACTAAGGTAACACACTTGGGGACAGGGAGTACTTATATTGGCCTAGGGTAACTCACTTGCCGTCAGAGAGTACATATAAAGGGGCTAGTATAACTCACTTGGGGTCAGGGAGTACTTATATTGGCCTAGGGTAACTCACTTGCCGTCAGAGAGTACATATAAAGGTGCTAGTATAACTCACTTCGGGTCAGGGAGTACTACTATGGGACTAGGGTAACGCACTTGCGGTCAGAGGGTACATATAAAGGGGCTAGGATAACTCACTTGTGGTCAGGGAGTACTTATAAAGTTGATATGGTAACTCACTTGGGGTCAGGGAGAACTTCTATGGGACTAGGGTAACTCACTTGAGGTCAGAAAGTACATATAAAGGGGCTAGGATAACTCACTTGGGGTCAGGGAGTACTTATAAAGGGGCTATGGTAACCCACTTGGGGTCAGGGAGTACATATAAGGGGCTAGTATAACTCACTTGGGGTCAGGGAGTACTTATAAGGGGGCTATGGTAACTCACTTCGGGTCAGGGAGTACTTATATTGGCCTAGGGTAACTCACTTGCCGTCAGAGAGTACATATAAAGGTGCTAGTATAACTCACTTCGGGTCAGGGAGTACTACTATGGGACTAGGGTAACGCACTTGCGGTCAGAGGGTACATATAAAGGGGCTAGGATAACTCACTTGTGGTCAGGGAGTACTTATAAAGTTGATATGGTAACTCACTTAGGGTCAGGGAGAACTTCTATGGGACTAGGGTAACTCACTTGAGGTCAGAAAGTACATATAAAAGGGCTAGGATAACTCACTTGGGTTCAGAAAGTACTTATAAAGGTGATATTGTAAATCAATTGGGGTCAGAGACTACATATAAAGTGTCTAGGATAACTCAATTGTGGTCAGGGAGTACTTATAAAGGTGATATGGTAACTCTCTTGGGGTCAGGGAGTACTTATAAGGGACTAGGGTAACTCACTTGGGGTCCTGGAGTACATGTAAAGCGGCTAGGATAACTCACTTGCCGTCAGAGAGTACATATAAAGGGGCTAGGATAACTCACTTGGGGTCAGGGAGTACTTATAAAGGGGCTATGGTAACCCACTTGGGGTCAGGGAGTACTACTATGGGACTAGGGTAACTCACTTGGGGCCAGAGAGTACCTATAAAAGGGCTAAGATAACTCACTTGAGGTCTGGGAGTACTTATAAAGGGGTTTGAATAACTCACTTGCGGTCAGAGAGTACATATAAGGGGCTAGGATAACTCACTTGGGGTCAGGGAGTACTTATAAGGGGGCTAAGGTAACTCACTTGGGGTCAGGGAGTACTTCTATTGGCCTAGGGTAACTCACTTGCGGTCAGACAATACATATAAAGGGGCTAGGATAACTCACTTGGGGTCAGCGAGTACTTATAAAGGTGAAATTGTAACTCACTTGGGGTTAGAGAGTACATATAAATGGGCTATTATAACTCACTTGGGGTCAGGGAGTACTTATAAGGGGGCTATGGTAACTCACTTGGTGTCAGGGTGTACTTATATTGGCTTAGGGTAACTCACTTGCCGTCAGAGAGTAACATATAAAGGGGCTAGTATAACTCACTTGGGGTCAGGGAGTACTACTATGGGACTAGGTTAACGCATTTGCGGTCAGAGAGTACATATAAAGGGGCTAGGATAACTCACTTGTGGTCAGGGAGTATATATAAAGGGGCTAGGATAACTCACTTGGGGTCAGGGAGTACTTATATAGGGGCTAGGGTAACTCACTTGGGGTCAGGGCAGTACTTATTTGGGACTAGGGTACTCACTTAGGGACAGGGAGTTCTTATATGGGACTAGGGTTACTCACTTGGGGTCAGGGGAGTACATATCAAGGGGCTAGGTTAACTCACTAGCGGTCAGAGAGTACATATAAAGGGGCTAGGATAACTCACTTAGGGGTCAGGGAGTACTTATATAGGGGCTAGGGTAACTCACTTGGGGTCAGGGAGTACTTCGATGGGACTAGGATAACTCACTTGGTGTCACGGAGTACATTTATGTGACTAAGGTAACACACTTGGGGACAGGGAGTACTTATATTGGCCTAGGGTAACTCACTTGCCGTCAGAGAGTACATATAAAGGGGCTAGTATAACTCACTTGGGGTCAGGGAGTACTTATATTGGCCTAGGGTAACTCACTTGCCGTCAGAGAGTACATATAAAGGTGCTAGTATAACTCACTTCGGGTCAGGGAGTACTACTATGGGACTAGGGTAACGCACTTGCGGTCAGAGGGTACATATAAAGGGGCTAGGATAACTCACTTGTGGTCAGGGAGTACTTATAAAGTTGATATGGTAACTCACTTAGGGTCAGGGAGAACTTCTATGGGACTAGGGTAACTCACTTGAGGTCAGAAAGTACATATAAAAGGGCTAGGATAACTCACTTGGGTTCAGAAAGTACTTATAAAGGTGATATTGTAAATCAATTGGGGTCAGAGACTACATATAAAGTGTCTAGGATAACTCAATTGTGGTCAGGGAGTACTTATAAAGGTGATATGGTAACTCTCTTGGGGTCAGGGAGAACTTATATTGGCCTAGGGTAACTCACTTGCCGTCAGAGAGTACATATAAAGGTGCTAGTATAACTCACTTCGGGTCAGGGAGTACTACTATGGGACTAGGGTAACGCACTTGCGGTCAGAGGGTACATATAAAGGGGCTAGGATAACTCACTTGTGGTCAGGGAGTACTTATAAAGTTGATATGGTAACTCACTTAGGGTCAGGGAGAACTTCTATGGGACTAGGGTAACTCACTTGAGGTCAGAAAGTACATATAAAGGGGCTAGGATAACTCACTTGGGGTCAGGGAGTACTTATAAAGGGGCTATGGTAACCCACTTGGGGTCAGGGAGTACATATAAGGGGCTAGTATAACTCACTTGGGGTCAGGGAGTACTTATAAGGGGGCTATGGTAACTCACTTCGGGTCAGGGAGTACTTATATTGGCCTAGGGTAACTCACTTGCCGTCAGAGAGTACATATAAAGGTGCTAGTATAACTCACTTCGGGTCAGGGAGTACTACTATGGGACTAGGGTAACGCACTTGCGGTCAGAGGGTACATATAAAGGGGCTAGGATAACTCACTTGTGGTCAGGGAGTACTTATAAAGTTGATATGGTAACTCACTTAGGGTCAGGGAGAACTTCTATGGGACTAGGGTAACTCACTTGAGGTCAGAAAGTACATATAAAAGGGCTAGGATAAATCACTTGGGTTCAGAAAGTACTTATAAAGGTGATATTGTAAATCAATTGGGGTCAGAGACTACATATAAAGTGTCTAGGATAACTCAATTGTGGTCAGGGAGTACTTATAAAGGTGATATGGTAACTCTCTTGGGGTCAGGGAGAACTTCTATGGGACTAGGGTAACTCACTTGAGGTCAGAAAGTACATATAAAGGGGCTAGGATAACTCACTTGGGGTCAGGGAGTACTTATAAAGGGGCTATGGTAACCCACTTGGGGTCAGGGGAGTACATATAAGGGGCTAGTATAACTCACTTGGGGTCAGGGAGTACTTATAAGGGGGCTATGGTAACTCACTTCGGGTCAGGGAGTACTTATATTGGCCTAGGGTAACTCACTTGCCGTCAGAGAGTACATATAAAGGTGCTAGTATAACTCACTTCGGGTCAGGGAGTACTACTATGGGACTAGGGTAACGCACTTGCGGTCAGAGGGTACATATAAAGGGGCTAGGATAACTCACTTGTGGTCAGGGAGTACTTATAAAGTTGATATGGTAACTCACTTAGGGTCAGGGAGAACTTCTATGGGACTAGGGTAACTCACTTGAGGTCAGAAAGTACATATAAAAGGGCTAGGATAACTCACTTGGGTTCAGAAAGTACTTATAAAGGTGATATTGTAAATCAATTGGGGTCAGAGACTACATATAAAGTGTCTAGGATAACTCAATTGTGGTCAGGGAGTACTTATAAAGGTGATATGGTAACTCTCTTGGGGTCAGGGAGTACTTATAAGGGACTAGGGTAACTCACTTGGGGTCCTGGAGTACATGTAAAGCGGCTAGGATAACTCACTTGCCGTCAGAGAGTACATATAAAGGGGCTAGGATAACTCACTTGGGGTCAGGGAGTACTTATAAAGGGGCTATGGTAACCCACTTGGGGTCAGGGAGTACTACTATGGGACTAGGGTAACTCACTTGGGGCCAGAGAGTACCTATAAAAGGGCTAAGATAACTCACTTGAGGTCTGGGAGTACTTATAAAGGGGTTTGAATAACTCACTTGCGGTCAGAGAGTACATATAAGGGGGCTAAGGTAACTCACTTGGGGTCAGGGAGTACTTCTATTGGCCTAGGGTAACTCACTTGCGGTCAGACAGTACATATAAAGGGGCTAGGATAACTCACTTGTGGTCAGGGAGTACTTATAAAGGGGCTATGGTAACCCACTTGGGGTCAGGGAGTACTAATATGGGACTAGGGTAACTCACTTGGGGTCAGAGAGTACTTATAAAGGGGCTAGGATAACTCACTTGAGGACAGAGAGTACATATAAAGGGGCTAGGATTACTCACTTGGGGTCAGGGAGTACTTATAAAGGGGCTATGGTAACCCACTTGGGGTCAGGGAGTACTACTATGGGACTAGGGTAACTCACTTGGGGCCAGAGAGTACCTATAAAAGGGCTAAGATAACTCACTTGAGGTCTGGGAGTACTTATAAAGGGGTTTGAATAACTCACTTGCGGTCAGAGAGTACATATAAGGGGGCTAAGGTAACTCACTTGGGGTCAGGGAGTACTTCTATTGGCCTAGGGTAACTCACTTGCGGTCAGACAGTACATATAAAGGGGCTAGGATAACTCACTTGTGGTCAGGGAGTACTTATAAAGGGGCTATGGTAACCCACTTGGGGTCAGGGAGTACTAATATGGGACTAGGGTAACTCACTTGGGGTCAGAGAGTACTTATAAAGGGGCTAGGATAACTCACTTGAGGACAGAGAGTACATATAAAGGGGCTAGGATTACTCACTTGGGGTCAGGGAGTACTTATAAAGGGGCTAGGATAACTCACTTGGGGTCAGGGAGTACTACTATGGGACTAGGGTAACGCACTTGAGGTCAGAAAGTACATATAAAGAGGCTAGGATAACTCACTTGGGGTCAGCGAGTACTTATAAAGGTGAAATTGTAACTCACTTGGGGTCAGAGAGTACATATAAATGGGCTAGTATAACTCACTTGGGGTCAGGGAGTACTTATAAGGGGGCTATGGTAACTCACTTGGTGTCAGGGTGTACTTATATTGGCCTAGGGTAACTCACTTGCCGTCAAAGAGTACATATAAAGGGGCTAGTATAACTCACTTGGGGTCAGGGAGTACTACTATGGGACTAGGGTAACGCACTTGCGGTCAGAGAGTACATATAAAGGGGCTAGGATAACTCACTTGTGGTCAGGGAGTACATATAAAGGGGCTAGGGTAACTCACTTGGGGTCAGGGAGTACTTATTTGGGACTAGGGTACTCACTTAGGGACAGGGAGTTCTTATATGGGACTAGGGTTACTCACTTGGGGTCAGGGAATACATATCAAGGGACTAGGATAACTCACTAGCGGTCAGAGAGTACATATAAAGGGGCTAGGATAACTCACTTAGGGGTCAGGGAGTACTTATATAGGGGCTAGGGTAACTCACTTGCCGTCAGAGAGTACATATAAAGGTGCTAGTATAACTCACTTCGGGTCAGGGAGTACTACTATGGGACTAGGGTAACGCACTTGCGGTCAGAGAGTACATATAAAAGGGCTAGGATAACTCACTTGTGGTCAGGGAGTACTTATAAAGTTGATATGGTAACTCACTTGGGGTCAGGGAGAACTTCTATGGGACTAGGGTAACTCACTTGAGGTCAGAAAGTACATATAAAGGGGCTAGGATAAATCACTTGGGGTCAGGGAGTACTTATAAAGGGGCTATGGTAACCCACTTGGGGTCAGGGAGTACTACTATGGGACTAGGGTAACTCACTTGGGGCCAGAGAGTACTTATAAAAGGGCTAAGATAACTCACTTGAGGTCTGGGAGTCCTTATAAAGGGGTTTGAATAACTCACTTGCGGTCAGAGAGTACATATAAGGGGCTAGGATAACTCACTTGGGGTCAGGGAGTACTACTATGGGACTAGGGTAACTCACTTGGGGTCAGAGAGTACTTATAAAAGGGCTAAGATAACTCACTTGAGGTCTGGGAGTACTTATAAAGGGGTTTGAATAACTCACTTGCGGTCAGAGAGTACATATAAGGCACTAGGATAACTCAATTGGGGTCAGGGAGTACTTATAAGGGGGCTATGGTAACTCACTTAGGGTCAGGGAGTACTTCTATTGGCCTAGGGTAACTCACTTGCGGTCAGACAGTACATATAACGGGGCTAGGATAACTCACTTGTGGTCAGGGAGTACTTATAAAGGGGCTATGGTAACCCACTTGGGGTCAGGGAGTACTAATATGGGACTAGGGTAACTCACTTGGGGTCAGAGAGTACTTATAAAATGGCTAGGATATCTCACTTGAGGTCAGAGAGTACATATAAAGGGGCTAGGATAACTTACTTGGGGTCAGGGAGTACTACTATGGGACTAGGGTAACGCACTTGAGGTCAGAGAGTACATATAAAGGGGCTAGGATAACTCACTTGGGGTCAGCGAGTACTTATAAAGGTGAAATTGTAACTCACTTGGGGTCAGAGAGTACATATAAATGGGCTAGTATAACTCACTTGGGGTCAGGGAGTACTTATAAGGGGGCTATAGTAACTCACTTGGTGTCAGGGAGTACTTATATTGGCCTAGGGTAACTCACTTGCCGTCAGAGAGTACATATAAAGGGGCTAGTATAACTCACTTGGGGTCAGGGAGTACTACTATGGGACTAGGGTAACGCACTTGCGGTCAGAGAGTACATATAAAGGGGCTAGGATAACTCACTTGGGGTCAGGGAGTACTTATTTGGGACTAGGGTACTCACTTAGGGACAGGGAGTTCTTATATGGGACTAGGGTTACTCACTTGGGGTCAGGGAGTACTTCGATGTGACTAGGATAACTCACTTGGGGTCAGGGAGTACTTACAAAGGGGCTAGGATAACTCACTTGGGGTGAGGTAGTACTTATAAAGGGGCTATGGTAACTCACTTGGGGCCAGGGAGTACTAATATGAAACTAGGGTAACACACTTGGGGTCAGGGAGTACTTATAAAGGGGCTAGGATAACTCACTTGGGGTCAGGGAGTACATATAAAGGGGCTAGGATAACACACTAGCGGTCAGAGAGTACATATAAAGGGGCTAGGATAACTCACTTGGGGTCAGGGAGTACTTCGATGGGACTAGGATAACTCACTTGGTGTCACAGAGTACATTTATGTGACTAAGGTAACACCCTTGGGGACAGGGAGTACTTATATTGGCCTAGGGTAACTCACTTGCCGTCAGAGAGTACAGATAAAGGGGCTAGTATAACTCACTTGGGGTCAAGGAGTACATATAAATGGGCTAGTATAACTCACTTGGGGTCAGGGTGTACTTATAAGGGGGCTATGGTAACTCACTTGGTGTCAGGGAGTACTTATATTGGCCTAGGGTAACTCACTTGCCTTCAGAGAGTACATATAAAGGGGCTAGTATAACTAACTTGGGGTCAGGGAGTACTACTATGGGACTAGGGTAACGCACTTGCGGTCAGAGAGTACATATAAAGGGGCTAGGATAACTCACTTATGGTCAGGGAGTACTTATAAAGGTGATATGGTAACTCACTTGGGGTCAGGGAGTACTTCTATGGGACTAGGGTAACTCACTTGAGGTCAGAGAGTACATATAAAGGGGCTAGGATAACTCGCTTGGGGTCAGGGAGTACATATAAAGGGGCTAGGATAACTCACTAGCGGTCAGAGAGTACATATAAAGGTGCTAGGATAACTCACTTAGGGGTCAGGGAGTACTTATATAGGGGCTAGGGTAACTCACTTGGGGTCAGGGAGTACTTATATGGGACTAGGGCTACTCACTTGGGGTCAGTGAGTACATATAAAGGGGCTAGGATAACTCACTAGCGGTCAGAGAGTACATATAAAGGGGCTAGGATAACTCACTTAGGGGTCAGGGAGTACTTATATAGGGGCTAGGGTAACTCACTTGGGGTCAGGGAGTACTTCGATGGGACTAGGATAACTCACTTGGTGTCACGGAGTACATTTATGTGACTAAGGTAAAACACTTGGGGACAGGGAGTACTTATATTGGCCTAGGGTAACTCACTTGCCGTCAGAGAGTACATATAAAGGGGCTAGTATAACTCACTTGGGGTCAGGGAGTACTTATATTGGCCTAGGGTAACTCACTTGCCGTCAGAGAGTACATATAAAAGTGCTAGTATAACTAACTTCGGGTCAGGGAGTACTACTATGGGACTAGGGTAACGCGCTTGCGGTCAGAGTGTACATATAAAAGGGGTAGGATAACTCACTTGTGGTCAGGGAGTACTTATAAAGTTGATATGGTAACTCACTTGGGGTCAGGGAGAACTTCTATGGGACTAGGGTAACTCACTTGAGGTCAGAAAGTACATATAAAGGGGCTAGGATAACTCACTTGGGGTCAGGGAGTACTTATAAAGGGGCTATGGTAACCCACTTGGGGTCAGGGAGTACTACTATGGGACTAGGGTAACTCACTTGGGGCCAGAGAGTACTTATAAAAGGGCTAAGATAACTCACTTGAGGTCTGGGAGTACTTATAAAGGGGTTTGAATAACTCGCTTGCGGTCAGAGAGTACATATAAGGGGCTAGGATAACTCACTTGGGGTCAGGGAGTACTTATAAGGGGGCTATGGTAACTCACTTGGGGTCAGGGAGTACTTCTATTGGCCTAGGGTAACTCACTTGCGGTCAGACAATACATATAAAGGGGCTAGGATAACTCACTTGTCGTCAGGGAGTACTTATAAAGGGGCTATGGTAACCCACTTGGGGTCAGGGAGTACTTATAAGGGGGCTATGGTAACTCACTTGGGGTCAAGGAGTACTTCTATTGGCCTAGGGTAACTCACTTGCGGTCAGACAATACATATAAAGGGGCTAGGATAACTCACTTGTGGTCAGGGAGTACTTATAAAGGGGCTAGGATAACTCACTTGGGGTCAGGGAGTACTACTATGGGACTAGGGTAACGCACTTGAGGTCAGAGAGTACATATAAAGGGGCTAGGATAACTCACTTGGGGTCAGCGAGTACTTATAAAGGTGAAATTGTAAGTCACTTGGGGTCAGAGAGTACATATAAATGGGCTATTATAACTCACTTGGGGTCAGGGAGTACTTATAAGGGGGCTATGGTAACTCACTTGGTGTCAGGGTGTACTTATATTGGCCTAGGGTAACTCACTTGCCGTCAGAGAGTACATATAAAGGGGCTAGTATAACTCACTTGGGGTCAGGGAGTACTACTATGGGATTAGGGTAACGCATTTGCGGTCAGAGAGTACATATAAAGGGGCTAGGATAACTCACTTGTGGTCAGGGAGTATATATAAAGGGGCTAGGATAACTCACTTGGGGTCAGGGAGTACTTATATAGGGGCTAGGGTAACTCACTTGGGGTCAGGGAGTACTTATTTGGGACTAGGGTACTCACTTAGGGACAGGGAGTTCTTATATGGGACTAGGGTTACTCACTTGGGGTCAGGGAGTACATATAAAGGGGCTAGGATAACTCACTTAGGGGTCAGGGAGTACTTATATAGGGGCTAGGGTAACTCACTTGGGGTCAGGGAGTACTTCGATGGGACTAGGATAACTCACTTGGTGTCACGGAGTACATTTATGTGACTAATGTAACACACTTGGGGACAGGGAGTACTTATTTGGGACTAGGGTACTCACTTAGGGACAGGGAGTTCTTATATGGGACTAGGGTTACTCACTTGGGGTCAGGGAGTACATATCAAGGGGCTAGGGTAACTCACTTGCCGTCAGAGAGTACATATAAAGGGGCTAGTATAACTCACTTGGGGTCAGGGAGTACTTATATTGGCCTAGGGTAACTCACTTGCCGTCAGAGAGTACATATAAAGGTGCTAGTATAACTCACTTCGGGTCAGGGAGTACTACTATGGGACTAGGGTAACGCACTTGCGGTCAGAGGGTACATATAAAAGGGCTAGGATAACTCACTTGTGGTCAGGGAGTACTTATAAAGTTGATATGGTAACTCACTTGGGGTCAGGGAGAACTTCTATGGGACTAGGGTAACTCACTTGAGGTCAGAAAGTACATATAAAGGGGCTAGGATAACTCACTTGGGGTCAGGGAGTACTTATAAAGGGGCTATGGTAACCCACTTGGGGTCAGGGAGTACATATAAGGGGCTAGTATAACTCACTTGGGGTCAGGGAGTACTTATAAGGGGGCTATGGTAACTCACTTCGGGTCAGGGAGTACTTATATTGGCCTAGGGTAATTCACTTGCCGTCAGAGAGTACATATAAAGGTGCTAGTATAACTCACTTCGGGTCAGGGAGTACTACTATGGGACTAGGGTAACGCACTTGCGGTCAGAGGGTACATATAAAGGGGCTAGGATAACTCACTTGTGGTCAGGGAGTACTTATAAAGTTGATATGGTAACTCACTTATGGTCAGGGAGAACTTCTATGGGACTAGGGTAACTCACTTGAGGTCAGAAAATACATATAAATGGGCTAGGATAACTCACTTGGGTTCAGAAAGTACTTATAAAGGTGATATTGTAAATCAATTGGGGTCAGAGACTACATATAAAGTGTCTAGGATAACTCACTTGTGGTCAGGGAGTACTTATAAAGGTGATATGGTAACTCTCTTGGGGTCAGGGAGTACTTATAAGGGACTAGGGTAACTCACTTGGGGTCCTGGAGTACATGTAAAGCGGCTAGGATAACTCACTTGCCGTCAGAGAGTACATATAAAGGGGCTAGGATAACTCACTTGGGGTCAGGGAGTACTTATAAAGGGGCTATGGTAACCCACTTGGGGTCAGGGAGTACTACTATGGGACTAGGGTAACTACCTTGGGGCCAGAGAGTACTTATAAAAGGGCTAAGATAACTCACTTGGGGTCAGGGAGTACTACTATGGGACTAGGGTAACGCATTTGCGGTCAGAGAGTACATATAAAGGGGCTAGGATAACTCACTTGTGGTCAGGGAGTACATATAAAGGGGCTAGGATAACTCACTTGGGGTCAGGGAGTACTTATATAGGGGCTAGGGTAACTCACTTGGGGTCAGGGAGTACTTATTTGGGACTAGGGTACTCACTTAGGGACAGGGAGTTCTTATATGGGACTAGGGTTACTCACTTGGGGTCAGGGAGTACATATCAAGGGGCTAGGATAACTCACTAGCGGTCAGAGAGTACATATAATGGCGCTAGGATAACTCACTTAGGGGTCAGGGAGTACTTATATAGGGGCTAGGGTAACTCACTTGGGGTCAGGGAGTACTTCGATGGGACTAGGATAACTCACTTGGTGTCACGGAGTACATTTATGTGACTAAGGTAACACACTTGGGGACAGGGAGTACTTATATTGGCCTAGGGTAACTCACTTGCCGTCAGAGAGTACATATAAAGGGGCTAGTATAACTCACTTGGGGTCAGGGAGTACATATAAATGGTCTAGTATATCTCACTTGGGGTCAGGGAGTACTACTATGGGACTAGGGTAACGCACTTGCCGTCAGAGGGTACATATAAAGGGGCTAGGATAACTCACTTGTGGTCAGGGAGTACTTATAAAGTTGATATGGTAACTCACTTGGGGTCAGGGAGAACTTCTATGGGACTAGGGTAACTCACTTGAGGTAATAAAGTACATATAAAGGGGCTAGGATAACTCACTTGGGGTCAGGGAGTACTTATAAAGGTGATATTGTAAATCACTTGGGGTCAGAGACTACATATAAAGTGTCTAGGATAACTCACTTGTGGTCAGGGAGTACTTATAAAGGTGATATGGTAACTCACTTGGTGTCAGGGAGTACTTATATTGGCCTAGGGTAACTCACTTGCCGTCAGAGAGTACATATAAAGGGGCTAGTATAACTCACTTGGGGTCAGGGAGTACTACTATGGGACTAGGGTAACGCACTTGCGTTGAGAGAGTACATATAAAGGGGCTAGGATAACTCACTTGTGGTCAGGGAGTACTTATAAAGTTGATATGGTAACTCACTTGGGGTCAGGGAGAACTTCTATGGGACTAGGGTAACTCACTTGAGGTCAGAAAGTACATATAAAGGGGCTAGGATAACTCACTTGAGGTCAGGCAGTACTTATAAAGGTGATATTGTAAATCACTTGGGGTCAGAGACTACATATAAAGTGTCTAGGATAACTCACTTGTGGTCAGGGAGTACTTATAAGGGGGCTATGGTAACTCACTTGGTGTCAGGGAGTACTTATATTGGCCTAGGGTAACTCACTTGCCTTCAGAGAGTACATATAAAGGGGCTAGTATAACTCACTTGGGGTCAGGGAGTACTACCATGGGACTAGGGTAACGCACTTGCGGTCAGAGAGTACATATAAAGGGGCTAGGATAACTCACTTATGGTCAGGGAGTACTTATAAAGGTGATATGGTAACTCACTTGTGGTCAGGGAGTACATATAAAGGGGCTAGGATAACTCACTTGGGGTCAGGGAGTACTTATATAGGGGCTAGGGTAACTCACTTGGGGTCAGGGAGTACTTATTTGGGACTAGGGTACTCACTTAGGGACAGGGAGTTCTTATATGGGACTAGGGTTACTCACTTGGGGTCAGGGAGTACATATCAAGGGGCTAGGATAACTCACTAGCGGTCAGAGAGTACATATAATGGCGCTAGGATAACTCACTTAGGGGTCAGGGAGTACTTAAATAGGGGCTAGGGTAACTCACTTGGGGTCAGGGAGTACTTCGATGGGACTAGGATAACTCACTTGGTGTCACGGAGTACATTTATGTAACTAAGGTAACACACTTGGGGACAGGGAGTACTTATATTGGCCTAGGGTAACTCACTTGCCGTCAGAGAGTACATATAAAGGGGCTAGTATAACTCACTTGGGGTCAGGGAGTACATATAAATGGGCTAGTATATCTCACTTGGGGTCAGGGAGTACTACTATGGGACTAGGGTAACGCACTTGCCGTCAGAGGGTACATATAAAGGGGCTAGGATAACTCACTTGTGGTCAGGGAGTACTTATAAAGTTGATATGGTAACTCACTTGGGGTCAGGGAGAACTTCTATGGGACTAGGGTAACTCACTTGAGGTAATAAAGTACATATAAAGGGGATAGGATAACTCACTTGGGGTCAGGGAGTACTTATAAAGGTGATATTGTAAATCACTTGGGGTCAGAGACTACATATAAAGTGTCTAGGATAACTCACTTGTGGTCAGGGAGTACTTATAAAGGTGATATGGTAACTCTCTTGGGGTCAGGGAGTACTTATAAGGGACTAGGGTAACTCACTTGGGGTCCTGGAGTACATGTAAAGCGGCTAGGATAACTCACTTGCCGTCAGAGAGTACATATAAAGGGGCTAGGATAACTCACTTGGGGTCAGGGAGTACTTATAAAGGGGCTATGGTAACCCACTTGGGGTCAGGGAGTACTACTATGGGACTAGGGTAACTCACTTGGGGTCAGAGAGTACTTATAAAAGGGCTAAGATAACTCACTTGAGGTCTGGGAGTACTTATAAAGGGGTTTGAATAACTCACTTGCGGTCAGAGAGTACATATAAGGCACTAGGATAACTCAATTGGGGTCAGGGAGTACTTATAAGGGGGCTATGGTAACTCACTTAGGGTCAGGGAGTACTTCTATTGGCCTAGGGTAACTCACTTGCGGTCAGACAGTACATATAACGGGGCTAGGATAACTCACTTGTGGTCAGGGAGTACTTATAAAGGGGCTATGGTAACCAACTTGGGGTCAGGGAGTACTAATATGGGACTAGGGTAACTCACTTGGGGTCAGAGAGTACTTATAAAGGGGCTAGGATAACTCACTTGAGGTCAGAGAGTACATATAAAGGGGCTAGGATAACTTACTTGGGGTCAGGGAGTACTTATAAAGGGGCTAGGATAACTCACTTGGGGTCAGGGAGTACTACTATGGGACTAGGGTAACGCACTTGAGGTCAGAGAGTACATATAAAGGGGCTAGGATAACTCACTTGGGGTCAGCGAGTACTTATAAAGGTGAAATTGTAACTCACTTGGGGTCAGAGAGTACATATAAATGGGCTAGTATAACTCACTTGGGGTCAGGGAGTACTTATAAGGGGGCTATGGTAACTCACTTGGTGTCAGGGAGTACTTATATTGGCCTAGGGTAACTCACTTGCCGTCAGAGAGTACATATAAAGGGGCTAGTATAACTCACTTGGGGTCAGGGAGTACTACTATGGGACTAGGGTAACGCACTTGCGGTCAGAGAGTACATATAAAGGGGCTAGGATAACTCACTTGTGGTCATGGAGTACATATAAAGGGGCTAGGATAACTCACTTGAGGTCAGGGAGTACTTATATAGGGGCTAGGGTAACTCACTTGGGGTCAGGGAGTACTTATTTGGGACTAGGGTACTCACTTAGGGACAGGGAGTTCTTATATGGGACTAGGGTTACTCACTTGGGGTCAGGGAGTACTTCGATGTGACTATGATAACTCACTTGGGGTCAGGGAGTACTTACAAAGGGGCTAGGATAACTCACTTGGGGTGAGGTAGTACTTATAAAGGGGCTATGGTAACTCACTTGGGGCCAGGGAGTACTAATATGAAACTAGGGTAACACACTTGGGGTCAGGGAGTACTTATAAAGGGGCTAGGATAACTCACTTGGGGTCAGGGAGTACATATAAAGGGGCTAGCATAACACACTAGCGGTCAGAGAGTACATATAAAGGGGCTAGGATAACTCACTTAGGGGTCAGGGAATACTTATATAGGGGCTAGGGTAACTCACTTGGGGTCACGGAGTACATTTATGTGACTAAGGTAACACCCTTGGGGACAGGGAGTACTTATATTGGCCTAGGGTAACTCACTTGCCGTCAGAGAGTACATATAATGGGGCTAGTATAACTCACTTGGGGTCAAGGAGTACATATAAATGGGCTAGTATAACTCACTTGGGGTCAGGGTGTACTTATAAGGGGGCTATGGTAACTCACTTGGGGTCAGGGAGTACTTATATTGGCCTAGGGTAACTCACTTGCCGTCAGAGAGTACATATAAAGGTGCTAGGATAACTCACTTCGGGTGAGGGAGTACTACTATGGGACTAGGGTAACGCACTTGCGTTGAGAGAGTACATATATAGGGGCTAGGATAACTCACTTGTGGTCAGGGAGTATTTATAAAGTTGATATGGTAACTCACTTGGGGTCAGGGAGAACCTCTATGGGACTAGGGTAACTCACTTGAGGTCAGAAAGTACATATAAAGGGGCTAGGATAACTCACTTGAGGTCAGGCAGTACTTATAAAGGTGATATTGTAAATCACTTGGGGTCAGAGACTACATATAAAGTGTCTAGGATAACTCACTTGTGGTCAGGGAGTACTTATAAAGGTGATATGGTAACTCTCTTGGGGTCAGGGAGTACTTATAAGGGGGCTATGGTAACTCACTTGGTGTCAGGGAGTACTTATATTGGCCTAGGGTAACTCACTTGCCTTCAGAGAGTACATATAAAGGGGCTAGTATAACTAACTTGGGGTCAGGGAGTACTACTATGGGACTAGGGTAACGCACTTGCGGTCAGAGAGTACATATAAAGGGGCTAGGATAACTCACTTATGGTCAGGGAGTACTTATAAAGGTGATATGGTAACTCACTTGGGGTCAGGGAGTACTTCTATGGGACTAGGGTAACTCACTTGAGGTCAGAGAGTACATATAAAGGGGCTAGGATAACTCGCTTGGGGTCAGGGAGTACATATAAAGGGGCTAGGATAACTCACTAGCGGTCAGAGAGTACATATAAAGGTGCTAGTATAACTCACTTCGGGTCAGGGAGTACTACTATGGGACTAGGGTAACGCGCTTGCGGTCAGAGTGTACATATAAAAGGGCTAGGATAACTCACTTGTGGTCAGGGAGTACTTATAAAGTTGATATGGTAACTCACTTGGGGTCAGGGAGAACTTCTATGGGACTAGGGTAACTCACTTGAGGTCAGAAAGTACATATAAAGGGGCTAGGATAACTCACTTGGGGTCAGGGAGTACTTATAAAGGGGCTATGGTAACCCACTTGGGGTCAGGGAGTACTACTATGGGACTAGGGTAACTCACTTGGGGCCAGAGAGTACTTATAAAAGGGCTAAGATAACTCACTTGAGGTCTGGGAGTACTTATAAAGGGGTTTGAATAACTCACTTGCGGTCAGAGAGTACATATAAGGGGCTAGGATAACTCACTTGGGGTCAGGGAGTACTTATAAGGGGGCTATGGTAACTCACTTGGGGTCAGGGAGTACTTCTATTGGCCTAGGGTAACTCACTTGCGGTCAGACAATACATATAAAGGGGCTAGGATAACTCACTTGTGATCAGGGAGTACTTATAAAGGGGCTATGGTAACCCACTTGGGGTCAGGGAGTACTTATAAGGGGGCTATGGTAACTCACTTGGGGTCAGGGAGTACTTCTATTGGCCTAGGGTAACTCACTTGCGGTCAGACAATACATATAAAGGGGCTAGGATAACTCACTTGTGGTCAGGGAGTACTTATAAATGGGCTAGGATAACTCACTTGGGGTCAGGGAGTACTACTATGGGACTAGGGTAACGCACTTGAGGTCAGAGAGTACATATAAAGGGGCTAGGATAACTCACTTGGGGTCAGCGAGTACTTATAAAGGTGAAATTGTAACTCACTTGGGGTCAGAGAGTACATATAAATGGGCTATTATAACTCACTTGGGGTCAGGGAGTACTTATAAGGGGGCTATGGTAACTCACTTGGTGTCAGGGTGTACTTATATTGGCCTAGGGTAACTCACTTGCCGTCAGAGAGTACATATAAAGGGGCTAGTATAACTCACTTGGGGTCAGGGAGTACTACTATGGGACTAGGTTAACGCATTTGCGGTCAGAGAGTACATATAAAGGGGCTAGGATAACTCACTTGTGGTCAGGGAGTATATATAAAGGGGCTAGGATAACTCACTTGGGGTCAGGGAGTACTTATATAGGGGCTAGGGTAACTCACTTGGGGTCAGGGAGTACTTATTTGGGACTAGGGTACTCACTTAGGGACAGGGAGTTCTTATATGGGACTAGGGTTACTCACTTGGGGTCAGGGAGTACATATCAAGGGGCTAGGTTAACTCACTAGCGGTCAGAGAGTACATATAAAGGGGCTAGGATAACTCACTTAGGGGTCAGGGAGTACTTATATAGGGGCTAGGGTAACTCACTTGGGGTCAGGGAGTACTTCGATGGGACTAGGATAACTCACTTGGTGTCACGGAGTACATTTATGTGACTAAGGTAACACACTTGGGGACAGGGAGTACTTATATTGGCCTAGGGTAACTCACTTGCCGTCAGAGAGTACATATAAAGGGGCTAGTATAACTCACTTGGGGTCAGGGAGTACTTATATTGGCCTAGGGTAACTCACTTGCCGTCAGAGAGTACATATAAAGGTGCTAGTATAACTCACTTCGGGTCAGGGAGTACTACTATGGGACTAGGGTAACGCACTTGCGGTCAGAGGGTACATATAAAAGGGCTAGGATAACTCACTTGTGGTCAGGGAGTACTTATAAAGTTGATATGGTAACTCACTTGGGGTCAGGGAGAACTTCTATGGGACTAGGGTAACTCACTTGAGGTCAGAAAGTACATATAAAGGGGCTAGGATAACTCACTTGGGGTCAGGGAGTACTTATAAAGGGGCTATGGTAACCCACTTGGGGTCAGGGAGTACTTCTATGGGACTAGGGTAACTTACTTGAGGTCAGAGAGTACATATAAAGGGGCTAGGATAACTCGCTTGGGGTCAGGGAGTACATATAAAGGGGCTAGGATAACTCACTAGCGGTCAGAGAGTACATATAAAGGGGCTAGGATAACTCACTTAGGGGTCAGGGAGTACTTATATAGGGGCTAGGGTAACTCACTTGGGGTCAGGGAGTACTTATATGGGACTAGGGTTACTCACTTGGGGTCAGTGAGTACATATAAAGGGGCTAGGATAACTCACTAGCGGTCAGAGAGTACATATAAAGGGGCTAGGATAACTCACTTAGGGGTCAGGGAGTACTTATATAGGGGCTAGGGTAACTCACTTGGGGTCAGGGAGTACTTCGATGGGACTAGGATAACTCACTTGGTGTCACGGAGTACATTTATGTGACTAAGGTAACACACTTGGGGACAGGGAGTACTTATATTGGCCTAGGGTAACTCACTTGCCGTCAGAGAGTACATATAAAGGGGCTAGTATAACTCACTTGGGGTCAGGGAGTACTTATATTGGCCTAGGGTAACTCACTTGCCGTCAGAGAGTACATATAAAGGTGCTAGTATAACTCACTTCGGGTCAGGGAGTACTACTATGGGACTAGGGTAACGCGCTTGCGGTCAGAGTGTACATATAAAAGGGCTAGGATAACTCACTTGTGGTCAGGGAGTACTTATAAAGTTGATACGGTAACTCACTTGGGGTCAGGGAGAACTTCTATGGGACTAGGGTAACTCACTTGAGGTCAGAAAGTACATATAAAGGGGCTAGGATAACTCACTTGGGGTCAGGGAGTACTTATAAAGGGGCTATGGTAACCCACTTGGGGTCAGGGAGTACTACTATGGGACTAGGGTAACTCACTTGGGGCCAGAGAGTACTTATAAAAGGGCTAAGATAACTCACTTGAGGTCTGGGAGTACTTATAAAGGGGTTTGAATAACTCACTTGCGGTCAGAGAGTACATATAAGGGGCTAGGATAACTCACTTGGGGTCAGGGAGTACTTATAAGGGGGCTATGGTAACTCACTTGGGGTCAGGGAGTACTTATAAAGGGGCTATGGTAACCCACTTGGGGTCAGGGAGTACTTATAAGGGGGCTATGGTAAGGCACTTGGGGTCAGGGAGTACTTCTATTGGCCTAGGGTAACTCACTTGCGGTCAGACAATACATATAAAGGGGCTAGGATAACTCACTTGTGGTCAGGGAGTACTTATAAAGGGGCTAGGATAACTCACTTGGGGTCAGGGAGTACTACTATGGGACTAGGGTAACGCACTTGAGGTCAGAGAGTACATATAAAGGGGCTAGGATAACTCACTTGGGGTCAGCGAGTACTTATAAAGGTGAAATTGTAACTCACTTGGGGTCAGAGAGTACATATAAATGGGCTATTATAACTCACTTGGGGTCAGGGAGTACTTATAAGGGGGCTATGGTAACTAACTTGGTGTCAGGGTGTACTTATATTGGCCTAGGGTAACTCACTTGCCGTCAGAGAGTACATATAAAGGGGCTAGTATAACTCACTTGGGGTCAGGGAGTACTACTATGGGACTAGGTTAACGCATTTGCGGTCAGAGAGTACATATAAAGGGGCTAGGATAACTCACTTGTGGTCAGGGAGTATATATAAAGGGGCTAGGATAACTCACTTGGGGTCAGGGAGTACTTATATAGGGGCTAGGGTAACTCACTTGGGGTCAGGGAGTACTTATTTGGGACTAGGGTACTCACTTAGGGACAGGGAGTTCTTATATGGGACTAGGGTTACTCACTTGGGGTCAGGGAGTACATATCAAGGGGCTAGGTTAACTCACTAGCGGTCAGAGAGTACATATAAAGGGGCTAGGATAACTCACTTAGGGGTCAGGGAGTACTTATATAGGGGCTAGGGTAACTCACTTGGGGTCAGGGAGTACTTCGATGGGACTAGGATAACTCACTTGGTGTCACGGAGTACATTTATGTGACTAAGGTAACACACTTGGGGACAGGGAGTACTTATATTGGCCTAGGGTAACTCACTTGCCGTCAGAGAGTACATATAAAGGGGCTAGTATAACTCAGTTGGGGTCAGGGAGTACTTATATTGGCCTAGGGTAACTCACTTGCCGTCAGAGAGTACATATAAAGGTGCTAGTATAACTCACTTCGGGTCAGGGAGTACTACTATGGGACTAGGGTAACGCACTTGCGGTCAGAGGGTACATATAAAAGGGCTAGGATAACTCACTTGTGGTCAGGGAGTACTTATAAAGTTGATATGGTAACTCACTTGGGGTCAGGGAGAACTTCTATGGGACTAGGGTAACTCACTTGAGGTCAGAAAGTACATATAAAGGGGCTAGGATAACTCACTTGGGGTCAGGGAGTACTTATAAAGGGGCTATGGTAACCCACTTGGGGTCAGGGAGTACATATAAGGGGCTAGTATAACTCACTTGGGGTCAGGGAGTACTTATAAGGTGGCTATGGTAACTCACTTCGGGTCAGGGAGTACTTATATTGGCCTAGGGTAACTCACTTGCCGTCAGAGAGTACATATAAAGGTGCTAGTATAACTCACTTCGGGTCAGGGAGTACTACTATGGGACTAGGGTAACGCACTTGCGGTCAGAGGGTACATATAAAGGGGCTAGGATAACTCACTTGTGGTCAGGGAGTACTTATAAAGTTGATATGGTAACTCACTTAGGGTCAGGGAGAACTTCTATGGGACTAGGGTAACTCACTTGAGGTCAGAAAGTACATATAAAAGGGCTAGGATAACTCACTTGGGTTCAGAAAGTACTTATAAAGGTGATATTGTAAATCAATTGGGGTCAGAGACTACATATAAAGTGTCTAGGATAACTCAATTGTGGCCAGGGAGTACTTATAAAGGTGATATGGTAACTCTCTTGGGGTCAGGGAGTACTTATAAGGGACTAGGGTAACTCACTTGGGGTCCTGGAGTACATGTAAAGCGGCTAGGATAACTCACTTGCCGTCAGAGAGTACATATAAAGGGGCTAGGATAACTCACTTGGGGTCAGGGAGTACTTATAAAGGGGCTATGGTAACCCACTTGGGGTCAGGGAGTACTACTATGGGACTAGGGTAACTCACTTGGGGCCAGAGAGTACCTATAAAAGGGCTAAGATAACTCACTTGAGGTCTGGGAGTACTTATAAAGGGGTTTGAATAACTCACTTGCGGTCAGAGAGTACATATAAGGGGCTAGGATAACTCACTTGGGGTCAGGGAGTACTTATAAGGGGGCTACGGTAACTCACTTGGGGTCAGGGAGTACTTCTATTGGCCTAGGGTAACTCACTTGCGGTCAGACAATACATATAAAGGGGCTAGGATAACTCACTTGTGGTCAGGGAGTACTTATAAAGGGGCTAGGATAACTCACTTGGGGTCAGGGAGTACTACTATGGGACTAGGGTAACGCACTTGAGGTCAGAGAGTACATATAAAGGGGCTAGGATAACTCACTTGGGGTCAGCGAGTACTTATAAAGGTGAAATTGTAACTCACTTGGGGTCAGAGAGTACATATAAATGGGCTATTATAACTCACTTGGGGTCAGTGAGTACTTATAAGGGGGCTATGGTAACTCACTTGGTGTCAGGGTGTACTTATATTGGCTTAGGGTAACTCACTTGCCGTCAGAGAGTACATATAAAGGGGCTAGTATAACTCACTTGGGGTCAGGGAGTACTACTATGGGACTAGGTTAACGCATTTGCGGTCAGAGAGTACATTTAAAGGGGCTAGGATAACTCACTTGTGGTCAGGGAGTATATATAAAGGGGCTAGGATAACTCACTTGGGGTCAGGGAGTACTTATATAGGGGCTAGGGTAACTCACTTGGGGTCAGGGAGTACTTATTTGGGACTAGGGTACTCACTTAGGGACAGGGAGTTCTTATATGGGACTAGGGTTACTCACTTGGGGTCAGGGAGTACATATCAAGGGGCTAGGTTAACTCACTAGCGGTCAGAGAGTACATATAAAGGGGCTAGGATAACTCACTTAGGGGTCAGGGAGTACTTATATAGGGGCTAGGGTAACTCACTTGGGGTCAGGGAGTACTTCGATGGGACTAGGATAACTCACTTGGTGTCACGGAGTACATTTATGTGACTAAGGTAACACACTTGGGGACAGGGAGTACTTATATTGGCCTAGGGTAACTCACTTGCCGTCAGAGAGTACATATAAAGGGGCTAGTATAACTCACTTAGGGTCAGGGAGTACTTATATTGGCCTAGGGTAACTCACTTGCCGTCAGAGAGTACATATAAAGGTGCTAGTATAACTCACTTCGGGTCAGGGAGTACTACTATGGGACTAGGGTAACGCGCTTGCGGTCAGAGTGTACATATAAAAGGGCTAGGATAACTCACTTGTGGTCAGGGAGTACTTATAAAGTTGATATGGTAACTCACTTGGGGTCAGGGAGAACTTCTATGGGACTAGGGTAACTCACTTGAGGTCAGAAAGTACATATAAAGGGGCTAGGATAACTCACTTGGGGTCAGGGAGTACTTATAAAGGGGCTATGGTAACCCACTTGGGGTCAGGGAGTACTACTATGGGACTAGGGTAACTCACTTGGGGCCAGAGAGTACTTATAAAAGGGCTAAGATAACTCACTTGAGGTCTGGGAGAACTTATAAAGGGGTTTGAATAACTCACTTGCGGTCAGAGAGTACATATAAGGGGCTAGGATAACTCACTTGGGTTCAGGGAGTACTTATAAGGGGGCTATGGTAACTCACTTGGGGTCAGGGAGTACTTCTATTGGCCTAGGGTAACTCACTTGCGGTCAGACAATACATATAAAGGGGCTAGGATAACTCACTTGTGGTCAGGGAGTACTTATAAAGGGGCTATGGTAACCCACTTGGGGTCAGGGAGTACTTATAAGGGGGCTATGGTAACTCACTTGGGGTCAGGGAGTACTTCTATTGGCCTAGGGTAACTCACTTGCGGTCAGACAATACATATAAAGGGGCTACGATAACTCACTTGTGGTCAGGGAGTACTTATAAAGGGGCTAGGATAACTCACTTGGGGTCAGGGAGTACTACTATGGGACTAGGGTAACGCACTTGAGGTCAGAGAGTACATATAAAGGGGCTAGGATAACTCACTTGGGGTCAGCGAGTACTTATAAAGGTGAAATTGTAACTCACTTGGGGTCAGAGAGTACATATAAATGGGCTATTATAACTCACTTGGGGTCAGGGAGTACTTATAAGGGGGCTATGGTAACTCACTTGGTGTCAGGGTGTACTTATATTGGCCTAGGGTAACTCACTTGCCGTCAGAGAGTACATATAAAGGGGCTAGTATAACTCACTTGGGGTCAGGGAGTACTACTATGGGACTAGGTTAACGCATTTGCGGTCAGAGAGTACATATAAAGGGGCTAGGATAACTCACTTGTGGTCAGGGAGTATATATAAAGGGGCTAGGATAACTCACTTGGGGTCAGGGAGTACTTATATAGGGGCTAGGGTAACTCACTTGGGGTCAGGGAGTACTTATTTGGGACTAGGGTACTCACTTAGGGACAGGTAGTTCTTATATGGGACTAGGGTTACTCTCTTGGGGTCAGGGAGTACATATCAAGGGGCTAGGTTAACTCACTAGCGGTCAGAGAGTACATATAAAGGGGCTAGGATAACTCACTTGTGGTCAGGGAGTATATATAAAGGGGCTAGGATAACTCACTTGGGGTCAGGGAGTACTTATATAGGGGCTAGGGTAACTCACTTGGGGTCAGGGAGTACTTATTTGGGACTAGGGTACTCACTTAGGGACAGGGAGTTCTTATATGGGACTAGGGTTACTCACTTGGGGTCAGGGAGTACATATCAAGGGGCTAGGTTAACTCACTAGCGGTCAGAGAGTACATATAAAGGGGCTAGGATAACTCACTTAGGGGTCAGGGAGTACTTATATAGGGGCTAGGGTAACTCACTTGGGGTCAGGGAGTACTTCGATGGGACTAGGATAACTCACTTGGTGTCACGGAGTACATTTATGTGACTAAGGTAACACACTTGGGGACAGGGAGTACTTATATTGGCCTAGGGTAACTCACTTGCCGTCAGAGAGTACATATAAAGGGGCTAGTATAACTCACTTGGGGTCAGGGAGTACTTATATTGGCCTAGGGTAACTCACTTGCCGTCATAGAGTACATATAAAGGTGCTAGTATAACTCACTTCGGGTCAGGGAGTACTACTATGGGACTAGGGTAACGCACTTGCGGTCAGAGGGTACATATAAAAGGGCTAGGATAACTCACTTGTGGTCAGGGAGTACTTATAAAGTTGATATGGTAACTCACTTGGGGTCAGGGAGAACTTCTATGGGACTAGGGTAACTCACTTGAGGTCAGAAAGTACATATAAAGGGGCTAGGATAACTCACTTGGGGTCAGGGAGTACTTATAAAGGGGCTATGGTAACCCACTTGGGGTCAGGGAGTACATATAAGGGGCTAGTATAACTCACTTGGGGTCAGGGAGTACTTATAAGGGGGCTATGGTAACTCACTTCGGGTCAGGGAGTACTTATATTGGCCTAGGGTAACTCACTTGTCGTCAGAGAGTACATATAAAGGTGCTAGTATAACTCACTTCGGGTCAGGGAGTACTACTATGGGACTAGGGTAACGCGCTTGCGGTCAGAGTGTACATATAAAAGGGCTAGGATAACTCACTTGTGGTCAGGGAGTACTTATAAAGTTGATATGGTAACTCACTTGGGGTCAGGGAGAACTTCTATGGGACTAGGGTAACTCACTTGAGGTCAGAAAGTACATATAAAGGGGCTAGGATAACTCACTTGGGGTCAGGGAGTACTTATAAAGGGGCTATGGTAACCCACTTGGGGTCAGGGAGTACTACTATGGGACTAGGGTAACTCACTTGGGGCCAGAGAGTACTTATAAAAGGGCTAAGATAACTCACTTGAGGTCTGGGAGTACTTATAAAGGGGTTTGAATAACTCACTTGCGGTCAGAGAGTACATATAAGGGGCTAGGATAACTCACTTGGGGTCAGGGAGTACTTATAAGGGGGCTATGGTAACTCACTTGGGGTCAGGGAGTACTACTATGGGACTAGGGTAACGCATTTGCGGTCAGAGAGTACATATAAAGGGGCTAGGATAACTCACTTGTGGTCAGGGAGTACATATAAAGGGGCTAGGATAACTCACTTGGGGTCAGGGAGTACTTATATAGGGGCTAGGGTAACTCACTTGGGGTCAGGGAGTACTTATTTGGGACTAGGGTACTCACTTAGGGACAGGGAGTTCTTATATGGGACTAGGGTTACTCACTTGGGGTCAGGGAGTACATATCAAGGGGCTAGGATAACTCACTAGCGGTCAGAGAGTACATATAATGGCGCTAGGATAACTCACTTAGGGGTCAGGGAGTACTTATATAGGGGCTAGGGTAACTCACTTGGGGTCAGGGAGTACTTCGATGGGACTAGGATAACTCACTTGGTGTCACGGAGTACATTTATGTGACTAAGGTAACACACTTGGGGACAGGGAGTACTTATATTGGCCTAGGGTAACTCACTTGCCGTCAGAGAGTACATATAAAGGGGCTAGTATAACTCACTTGGGGTCAGGGAGTACATATAAATGGTCTAGTATATCTCACTTGGGGTCAGGGAGTACTACTATGGGACTAGGGTAACGCACTTGCCGTCAGAGGGTACATATAAAGGGGCTAGGATAACTCACTTGTGGTCAGGGAGTACTTATAAAGTTGATATGGTAACTCACTTGGGGTCAGGGAGAACTTCTATGGGACTAGGGTAACTCACTTGAGGTAATAAAGTACATATAAAGGGGCTAGGATAACTCACTTGGGGTCAGGGAGTACTTATAAAGGTGATATTGTAAATCACTTGGGGTCAGAGACTACATATAAAGTGTCTAGGATAACTCACTTGTGGTCAGGGAGTACTTATAAAGGTGATATGGTAACTCACTTGGTGTCAGGGAGTACTTATATTGGCCTAGGGTAACTCACTTGCCGTCAGAGAGTACATATAAAGGGGCTAGTATAACTCACTTGGGGTCAGGGAGTACTACTATGGGACTAGGGTAACGCACTTGCGTTGAGAGAGTACATATAAAGGGGCTAGGATAACTCACTTGTGGTCAGGGAGTACTTATAAAGTTGATATGGTAACTCACTTGGGGTCAGGGAGAACTTCTATGGGACTAGGGTAACTCACTTGAGGTCAGAAAGTACATATAAAGGGGCTAGGATAACTCACTTGAGGTCAGGCAGTACTTATAAAGGTGATATTGTAAATCACTTGGGGTCAGAGACTACATATAAAGTGTCTAGGATAACTCACTTGTGGTCAGGGAGTACTTATAAGGGGGCTATGGTAACTCACTTGGTGTCAGGGAGTACTTATATTGGCCTAGGGTAACTCACTTGCCTTCAGAGAGTACATATAAAGGGGCTAGTATAACTCACTTGGGGTCAGGGAGTACTACCATGGGACTAGGGTAACGCACTTGCGGTCAGAGAGTACATATAAAGGGGCTAGGATAACTCACTTATGGTCAGGGAGTACTTATAAAGGTGATATGGTAACTCACTTGTGGTCAGGGAGTACATATAAAGGGGCTAGGATAACTCACTTGGGGTCAGGGAGTACTTATATAGGGGCTAGGGTAACTCACTTGGGGTCAGGGAGTACTTATTTGGGACTAGGGTACTCACTTAGGGACAGGGAGTTCTTATATGGGACTAGGGTTACTCACTTGGGGTCAGGGAGTACATATCAAGGGGCTAGGATAACTCACTGGCGGTCAGAGAGTACATATAATGGCGCTAGGATAACTCACTTAGGGGTCAGGGAGTACTTAAATAGGGGCTAGGGTAACTCACTTGGGGTCAGGGAGTACTTCGATGGGACTAGGATAACTCACTTGGTGTCACGGAGTACATTTATGTAACTAAGGTAACACACTTGGGGACAGGGAGTACTTATATTGGCCTAGGGTAACTCACTTGCCGTCAGAGAGTACATATAAAGGGGCTAGTATAACTCACTTGGGGTCAGGGAGTACATATAAATGGGCTAGTATATCTCACTTGGGGCAGGGAGTACTACTATGGGACTAGGGTAACGCACTTGCCGTCAGAGGGTACATATAAAGGGGCTAGGATAACTCACTTGTGGTCAGGGAGTACTTATAAAGTTGATATGGTAACTCACTTGGGGTCAGGGAGAACTTCTATGGGACTAGGGTAACTCACTTGAGGTAATAAAGTACATATAAAGGGGATAGGATAACTCACTTGGGGTCAGGGAGTACTTATAAAGGTGATATTGTAAATCACTTGGGGTCAGAGACTACATATAAAGTGTCTAGGATAACTCACTTGTGGTCAGGGAGTACTTATAAAGGTGATATGGTAACTCTCTTGGGGTCAGGGAGTACTTATAAGGGACTAGGGTAACTCACTTGGGGTCCTGGAGTACATGTAAAGCGGCTAGGATAACTCACTTGCCGTCAGAGAGTACATATAAAGGGGCTAGGATAACTCACTTGGGGTCAGGGAGTACTTATAAAGGGGCTATGGTAACCCACTTGGGGTCAGGGAGTACTACTATGGGACTAGGGTAACTCACTTGGGGTCAGAGAGTACTTATAAAAGGGCTAAGATAACTCACTTGAGGTCTGGGAGTACTTATAAAGGGGTTTGAATAACTCACTTGCGGTCAGAGAGTACATATAAGGCACTAGGATAACTCAATTGGGGTCAGGGAGTACTTATAAGGGGGCTATGGTAACTCACTTAGGGTCAGGGAGTACTTCTATTGGCCTAGGGTAACTCACTTGCGGTCAGACAGTACATATAACGGGGCTAGGATAACTCACTTGTGGTCAGGGAGTACTTATAAAGGGGCTATGGTAACCCACTTGGGGTCAGGGAGTACTAATATGGGACTAGGGTAACTCACTTGGGGTCAGAGAGTACTTATAAAGGGGCTAGGATAACTCACTTGAGGTCAGAGAGTACATATAAAGGGGCTAGGATAACTTACTTGGGGTCAGGGAGTACTTATAAAGGGGCTAGGATAACTCACTTGGGGTCAGGGAGTACTACTATGGGACTAGGGTAACGCACTTGAGGTCAGAGAGTACATATAAAGGGGCTAGGATAACTCACTTGGGGTCAGCGAGTACTTATAAAGGTGAAATTGTAACTCACTTGGGGTCAGAGAGTACATATAAATGGGCTAGTATAACTCACTTGGGGTCAGGGAGTACTTATAAGGGGGCTATGGTAACTCACTTGGTGTCAGGGAGTACTTATATTGGCCTAGGGTAACTCACTTGCCGTCAGAGAGTACATATAAAGGGGCTAGTATAACTCACTTGGGGTCAGGGAGTACTACTATGGGACTAGGGTAACGCACTTGCGGTCAGAGAGTACATATAAAGGGGCTAGGATAACTCACTTGTGGTCATGGAGTACATATAAAGGGGCTAGGATAACTCACTTGAGGTCAGGGAGTACTTATATAGGGGCTAGGGTAACTCACTTGGGGTCAGGGAGTACTTATTTGGGACTAGGGTACTCACTTAGGGACAGGGAGTTCTTATATGGGACTAGGGTTACTCACTTGGGGTCAGGGAGTACTTCGATGTGACTATGATAACTCACTTGGGGTCAGGGAGTACTTACAAAGGGGCTAGGATAACTCACTTGGGGTGAGGTAGTACTTATAAAGGGGCTATGGTAACTCACTTGGGGCCAGGGAGTACTAATATGAAACTAGGGTAACACACTTGGGGTCAGGGAGTACTTATAAAGGGGCTAGGATAACTCACTTGGGGTCAGGGAGTACATATAAAGGGGCTAGCATAACACACTAGCGGTCAGAGAGTACATATAAAGGGGCTAGGATAACTCACTTAGGGGTCAGGGAATACTTATATAGGGGCTAGGGTAACTCACTTGGGGTCACGGAGTACATTTATGTGACTAAGGTAACACCCTTGGGGACAGGGAGTACTTATATTGGCCTAGGGTAACTCACTTGCCGTCAGAGAGTACATATAATGGGGCTAGTATAACTCACTTGGGGTCAAGGAGTACATATAAATGGGCTAGTATAACTCACTTGGGGTCAGGGTGTACTTATAAGGGGGCTATGGTAACTCACTTGGGGTCAGGGAGTACTTATATTGGCCTAGGGTAACTCACTTGCCGTCAGAGAGTACATATAAAGGTGCTAGGATAACTCACTTCGGGTGAGGGAGTACTACTATGGGACTAGGGTAACGCACTTGCGTTGAGAGAGTACATATATAGGGGCTAGGATAACTCACTTGTGGTCAGGGAGTATTTATAAAGTTGATATGGTAACTCACTTGGGGTCAGGGAGAACCTCTATGGGACTAGGGTAACTCACTTGAGGTCAGAAAGTACATATAAAGGGGCTAGGATAACTCACTTGAGGTCAGGCAGTACTTATAAAGGTGATATTGTAAATCACTTGGGGTCAGAGACTACATATAAAGTGTCTAGGATAACTCACTTGTGGTCAGGGAGTACTTATAAAGGTGATATGGTAACTCTCTTGGGGTCAGGGAGTACTTATAAGGGGGCTATGGTAACTCACTTGGTGTCAGGGAGTACTTATATTGGCCTAGGGTAACTCACTTGCCTTCAGAGAGTACATATAAAGGGGCTAGTATAACTAACTTGGGGTCAGGGAGTACTACTATGGGACTAGGGTAACGCACTTGCGGTCAGAGAGTACATATAAAGGGGCTAGGATAACTCACTTATGGTCAGGGAGTACTTATAAAGGTGATATGGTAACTCACTTGGGGTCAGGGAGTACTTCTATGGGACTAGGGTAACTCACTTGAGGTCAGAGAGTACATATAAAGGGGCTAGGATAACTCGCTTGGGGTCAGGGAGTACATATAAAGGGGCTAGGATAACTCACTAGCGGTCAGAGAGTACATATAAAGGGGCTAGGATAACTCACTTAGGGGTCAGGGAGTACTTATTAGGGGCTAGGGTAACTCACTTGGGGTCAGGGAGTACTTATATGGGACTAGGGTTACTCACTTGGGGTCAGTGAGTACATATAAAGGGGCTAGGATAACTCACTAGCGGTCAGAGAGTACATATAAAGGTGCTAGTATAACTCACTTCGGGTCAGGGAGTACTACTATGGGACTAGGGTAACGCGCTTGCGGTCAGAGTGTACATATAAAAGGGCTAGGATAACTCACTTGTGGTCAGGGAGTACTTATAAAGTTGATATGGTAACTCACTTGGGGTCAGGGAGAACTTCTATGGGACTAGGGTAACTCACTTGAGGTCAGAAAGTACATATAAAGGGGCTAGGATAACTCACTTGGGGTCAGGGAGTACTTATAAAGGGGCTATGGTAACCCACTTGGGGTCAGGGAGTACTACTATGGGACTAGGGTAACTCACTTGGGGCCAGAGAGTACTTATAAAAGGGCTAAGATAACTCACTTGAGGTCTGGGAGTACTTATAAAGGGGTTTGAATAACTCACTTGCGGTCAGAGAGTACATATAAGGGGCTAGGATAACTCACTTGGGGTCAGGGAGTACTTATAAGGGGGCTATGGTAACTCACTTGGGGTCAGGGAGTACTTCTATTGGCCTAGGGTAACTCACTTGCGGTCAGACAATACATATAAAGGGGCTAGGATAACTCACTTGTGATCAGGGAGTACTTATAAAGGGGCTATGGTAACCCACTTGGGGTCAGGGAGTACTTATAAGGGGGCTATGGTAACTCACTTGGGGTCAGGGAGTACTTCTATTGGCCTAGGGTAACTCACTTGCGGTCAGACAATACATATAAAGGGGCTAGGATAACTCACTTGTGGTCAGGGAGTACTTATAAATGGGCTAGGATAACTCACTTGGGGTCAGGGAGTACTACTATGGGACTAGGGTAACGCACTTGAGGTCAGAGAGTACATATAAAGGGGCTAGGATAACTCACTTGGGGTCAGCGAGTACTTATAAAGGTGAAATTGTAACTCACTTGGGGTCAGAGAGTACATATAAATGGGCTATTATAACTCACTTGGGGTCAGGGAGTACTTATAAGGGGGCTATGGTAACTCACTTGGTGTCAGGGTGTACTTATATTGGCCTAGGGTAACTCACTTGCCGTCAGAGAGTACATATAAAGGGGCTAGTATAACTCACTTGGGGTCAGGGAGTACTACTATGGGACTAGGTTAACGCATTTGCGGTCAGAGAGTACATATAAAGGGGCTAGGATAACTCACTTGTGGTCAGGGAGTATATATAAAGGGGCTAGGATAACTCACTTGGGGTCAGGAAGTACTTATATAGGGGCTAGGGTAACTCACTTGGGGTCAGGGAGTACTTATTTGGGACTAGGGTACTCACTTAGGGACAGGGAGTTCTTATATGGGACTAGGGTTACTCACTTGGGGTCAGGGAGTACATATCAAGGGGCTAGGTTAACTCACTAGCGGTCAGAGAGTACATATAAAGGGGCTAGGATAACTCACTTAGGGGTCAGGGAGTACTTATATAGGGGCTAGGGTAACTCACTTGGGGTCAGGGAGTACTTCGATGGGACTAGGATAACTCACTTGGTGTCACGGAGTACATTTATGTGACTAAGGTAACACACTTGGGGACAGGGAGTACTTATATTGGCCTAGGGTAACTCACTTGCCGTCAGAGAGTACATATAAAGGGGCTAGTATAACTCACTTGGGGTCAGGGAGTACTTATATTGGCCTAGGGTAACTCACTTGCCGTCAGAGAGTACATATAAAGGTGCTAGTATAACTCACTTCGGGTCAGGGAGTACTACTATGGGACTAGGGTAACGCACTTGCGGTCAGAGGGTACATATAAAAGGGCTAGGATAACTCACTTGTGGTCAGGGAGTACTTATAAAGTTGATATGGTAACTCACTTGGGGTCAGGGAGAACTTCTATGGGACTAGGGTAACTCACTTGAGGTCAGAAAGTACATATAAAGGGGCTAGGATAACTCACTTGGGGTCAGGGAGTACTTATAAAGGGGCTATGGTAACCCACTTGGGGTCAGGGAGTACTTCTATGGGACTAGGGTAACTTACTTGAGGTCAGAGAGTACATATAAAGGGGCTAGGATAACTCGCTTGGGGTCAGGGAGTACATATAAAGGGGCTAGGATAACTCACTAGCGGTCAGAGAGTACATATAAAGGGGCTAGGATAACTCACTTAGGGGTCAGGGAGTACTTATATAGGGGCTAGGGTAACTCACTTGGGGTCAGGGAGTACTTATATGGGACTAGGGTTACTCACTTGGGGTCAGTGAGTACATATAAAGGGGCTAGGATAACTCACTAGCGGTCAGAGAGTACATATAAAGGGGCTAGGATAACTCACTTAGGGGTCAGGGAGTACTTATAAAGTTGATATGGTAACTCACTTGGGGTCAGGGAGAACTTCTATGGGACTAGGGTAACTCACTTGAGGTCAGAAAGTACATATAAAGGGGCTAGGATAACTCACTTGAGGTCAGGCAGTACTTATAAAGGTGATATTGTAAATCACTTGGGGTCAGAGACTACATATAAAGTGTCTAGGATAACTCACTTGTGGTCAGGGAGTACTTATAAGGGGGCTATGGTAACTCACTTGGTGTCAGGGAGTACTTATATTGGCCTAGGGTAACTCACTTGCCTTCAGAGAGTACATATAAAGGGGCTAGTATAACTCACTTGGGGTCAGGGAGTACTACCATGGGACTAGGGTAACGCACTTGCGGTCAGAGAGTACATATAAAGGGGCTAGGATAACTCACTTATGGTCAGGGAGTACTTATAAAGGTGATATGGTAACTCACTTGTGGTCAGGGAGTACATATAAAGGGGCTAGGATAACTCACTTGGGGTCAGGGAGTACTTATATAGGGGCTAGGGTAACTCACTTGGGGTCAGGGAGTACTTATTTGGGACTAGGGTACTCACTTAGGGACAGGGAGTTCTTATATGGGACTAGGGTTACTCACTTGGGGTCAGGGAGTACATATCAAGGGGCTAGGATAACTCACTAGCGGTCAGAGAGTACATATAATGGCGCTAGGATAACTCACTTAGGGGTCAGGGAGTACTTAAATAGGGGCTAGGGTAACTCACTTGGGGTCAGGGAGTACTTCGATGGGACTAGGATAACTCACTTGGTGTCACGGAGTACATTTATGTAACTAAGGTAACACACTTGGGGACAGGGAGTACTTATATTGGCCTAGGGTAACTCACTTGCCGTCAGAGAGTACATATAAAGGGGCTAGTATAACTCACTTGGGGTCAGGGAGTACATATAAATGGGCTAGTATATCTCACTTGGGGTCAGGGAGTACTACTATGGGACTAGGGTAACGCACTTGCCGTCAGAGGGTACATATAAAGGGGCTAGGATAACTCACTTGTGGTCAGGGAGTACTTATAAAGTTGATATGGTAACTCACTTGGGGTCAGGGAGAACTTCTATGGGACTAGGGTAACTCACTTGAGGTAATAAAGTACATATAAAGGGGATAGGATAACTCACTTGGGGTCAGGGAGTACTTATAAAGGTGATATTGTAAATCACTTGGGGTCAGAGACTACATATAAAGTGTCTAGGATAACTCACTTGTGGTCAGGGAGTACTTATAAAGGTGATATGGTAACTCTCTTGGGGTCAGGGAGTACTTATAAGGGACTAGGGTAACTCACTTGGGGTCCTGGAGTACATGTAAAGCGGCTAGGATAACTCACTTGCCGTCAGAGAGTACATATAAAGGGGCTAGGATAACTCACTTGGGGTCAGGGAGTACTTATAAAGGGGCTATGGTAACCCACTTGGGGTCAGGGAGTACTACTATGGGACTAGGGTAACTCACTTGGGGTCAGAGAGTACTTATAAAAGGGCTAAGATAACTCACTTGAGGTCTGGGAGTACTTATAAAGGGGTTTGAATAACTCACTTGCGGTCAGAGAGTACATATAAGGCACTAGGATAACTCAATTGGGGTCAGGGAGTACTTATAAGGGGGCTATGGTAACTCACTTAGGGTCAGGGAGTACTTCTATTGGCCTAGGGTAACTCACTTGCGGTCAGACAGTACATATAACGGGGCTAGGATAACTCACTTGTGGTCAGGGAGTACTTATAAAGGGGCTATGGTAACCCACTTGGGGTCAGGGAGTACTAATATGGGACTAGGGTAACTCACTTGGGGTCAGAGAGTACTTATAAAGGGGCTAGGATAACTCACTTGAGGTCAGAGAGTACATATAAAGGGGCTAGGATAACTTACTTGGGGTCAGGGAGTACTTATAAAGGGGCTAGGATAACTCACTTGGGGTCAGGGAGTACTACTATGGGACTAGGGTAACGCACTTGAGGTCAGAGAGTACATATAAAGGGGCTAGGATAACTCACTTGGGGTCAGCGAGTACTTATAAAGGTGAAATTGTAACTCACTTGGGGTCAGAGAGTACATATAAATGGGCTAGTATAACTCACTTGGGGTCAGGGAGTACTTATAAGGGGGCTATGGTAACTCACTTGGTGTCAGGGAGTACTTATATTGGCCTAGGGTAACTCACTTGCCGTCAGAGAGTACATATAAAGGGGCTAGTATAACTCACTTGGGGTCAGGGAGTACTACTATGGGACTAGGGTAACGCACTTGCGGTCAGAGAGTACATATAAAGGGGCTAGGATAACTCACTTGTGGTCATGGAGTACATATAAAGGGGCTAGGATAACTCACTTGAGGTCAGGGAGTACTTATATAGGGGCTAGGGTAACTCACTTGGGGTCAGGGAGTACTTATTTGGGACTAGGGTACTCACTTAGGGACAGGGAGTTCTTATATGGGACTAGGGTTACTCACTTGGGGTCAGGGAGTACTTCGATGTGACTATGATAACTCACTTGGGGTCAGGGAGTACTTACAAAGGGGCTAGGATAACTCACTTGGGGTGAGGTAGTACTTATAAAGGGGCTATGGTAACTCACTTGGGGCCAGGGAGTACTAATATGAAACTAGGGTAACACACTTGGGGTCAGGGAGTACTTATAAAGGGGCTAGGATAACTCACTTGGGGTCAGGGAGTACATATAAAGGGGCTAGCATAACACACTAGCGGTCAGAGAGTACATATAAAGGGGCTAGGATAACTCACTTAGGGGTCAGGGAATACTTATATAGGGGCTAGGGTAACTCACTTGGGGTCACGGAGTACATTTATGTGACTAAGGTAACACCCTTGGGGACAGGGAGTACTTATATTGGCCTAGGGTAACTCACTTGCCGTCAGAGAGTACATATAATGGGGCTAGTATAACTCACTTGGGGTCAAGGAGTACATATAAATGGGCTAGTATAACTCACTTGGGGTCAGGGTGTACTTATAAGGGGGCTATGGTAACTCACTTGGGGTCAGGGAGTACTTATATTGGCCTAGGGTAACTCACTTGCCGTCAGAGAGTACATATAAAGGTGCTAGGATAACTCACTTCGGGTGAGGGAGTACTACTATGGGACTAGGGTAACGCACTTGCGTTGAGAGAGTACATATATAGGGGCTAGGATAACTCACTTGTGGTCAGGGAGTATTTATAAAGTTGATATGGTAACTCACTTGGGGTCAGGGAGAACCTCTATGGGACTAGGGTAACTCACTTGAGGTCAGAAAGTACATATAAAGGGGCTAGGATAACTCACTTGAGGTCAGGCAGTACTTATAAAGGTGATATTGTAAATCACTTGGGGTCAGAGACTACATATAAAGTGTCTAGGATAACTCACTTGTGGTCAGGGAGTACTTATAAAGGTGATATGGTAACTCTCTTGGGGTCAGGGAGTACTTATAAGGGGGCTATGGTAACTCACTTGGTGTCAGGGAGTACTTATATTGGCCTAGGGTAACTCACTTGCCTTCAGAGAGTACATATAAAGGGGCTAGTATAACTAACTTGGGGTCAGGGAGTACTACTATGGGACTAGGGTAACGCACTTGCGGTCAGAGAGTACATATAAAGGGGCTAGGATAACTCACTTATGGTCAGGGAGTACTTATAAAGGTGATATGGTAACTCACTTGGGGTCAGGGAGTACTTCTATGGGACTAGGGTAACTCACTTGAGGTCAGAGAGTACATATAAAGGGGCTAGGATAACTCGCTTGGGGTCAGGGAGTACATATAAAGGGGCTAGGATAACTCACTAGCGGTCAGAGAGTACATATAAAGGGGCTAGGATAACTCACTTAGGGGTCAGGGAGTACTTATTAGGGGCTAGGGTAACTCACTTGGGGTCAGGGAGTACTTATATGGGACTAGGGTTACTCACTTGGGGTCAGTGAGTACATATAAAGGGGCTAGGATAACTCACTAGCGGTCAGAGAGTACATATAAAGGTGCTAGTATAACTCACTTCGGGTCAGGGAGTACTACTATGGGACTAGGGTAACGCGCTTGCGGTCAGAGTGTACATATAAAAGGGCTAGGATAACTCACTTGTGGTCAGGGAGTACTTATAAAGTTGATATGGTAACTCACTTGGGGTCAGGGAGAACTTCTATGGGACTAGGGTAACTCACTTGAGGTCAGAAAGTACATATAAAGGGGCTAGGATAACTCACTTGGGGTCAGGGAGTACTTATAAAGGGGCTATGGTAACCCACTTGGGGTCAGGGAGTACTACTATGGGACTAGGGTAACTCACTTGGGGCCAGAGAGTACTTATAAAAGGGCTAAGATAACTCACTTGAGGTCTGGGAGTACTTATAAAGGGGTTTGAATAACTCACTTGCGGTCAGAGAGTACATATAAGGGGCTAGGATAACTCACTTGGGGTCAGGGAGTACTTATAAGGGGGCTATGGTAACTCACTTGGGGTCAGGGAGTACTTCTATTGGCCTAGGGTAACTCACTTGCGGTCAGACAATACATATAAAGGGGCTAGGATAACTCACTTGTGATCAGGGAGTACTTATAAAGGGGCTATGGTAACCCACTTGGGGTCAGGGAGTACTTATAAGGGGGCTATGGTAACTCACTTGGGGTCAGGGAGTACTTCTATTGGCCTAGGGTAACTCACTTGCGGTCAGACAATACATATAAAGGGGCTAGGATAACTCACTTGTGGTCAGGGAGTACTTATAAATGGGCTAGGATAACTCACTTGGGGTCAGGGAGTACTACTATGGGACTAGGGTAACGCACTTGAGGTCAGAGAGTACATATAAAGGGGCTAGGATAACTCACTTGGGGTCAGCGAGTACTTATAAAGGTGAAATTGTAACTCACTTGGGGTCAGAGAGTACATATAAATGGGCTATTATAACTCACTTGGGGTCAGGGAGTACTTATAAGGGGGCTATGGTAACTCACTTGGTGTCAGGGTGTACTTATATTGGCCTAGGGTAACTCACTTGCCGTCAGAGAGTACATATAAAGGGGCTAGTATAACTCACTTGGGGTCAGGGAGTACTACTATGGGACTAGGTTAACGCATTTGCGGTCAGAGAGTACATATAAAGGGGCTAGGATAACTCACTTGTGGTCAGGGAGTATATATAAAGGGGCTAGGATAACTCACTTGGGGTCAGGAAGTACTTATATAGGGGCTAGGGTAACTCACTTGGGGTCAGGGAGTACTTATTTGGGACTAGGGTACTCACTTAGGGACAGGGAGTTCTTATATGGGACTAGGGTTACTCACTTGGGGTCAGGGAGTACATATCAAGGGGCTAGGTTAACTCACTAGCGGTCAGAGAGTACATATAAAGGGGCTAGGATAACTCACTTAGGGGTCAGGGAGTACTTATATAGGGGCTAGGGTAACTCACTTGGGGTCAGGGAGTACTTCGATGGGACTAGGATAACTCACTTGGTGTCACGGAGTACATTTATGTGACTAAGGTAACACACTTGGGGACAGGGAGTACTTATATTGGCCTAGGGTAACTCACTTGCCGTCAGAGAGTACATATAAAGGGGCTAGTATAACTCACTTGGGGTCAGGGAGTACTTATATTGGCCTAGGGTAACTCACTTGCCGTCAGAGAGTACATATAAAGGTGCTAGTATAACTCACTTCGGGTCAGGGAGTACTACTATGGGACTAGGGTAACGCACTTGCGGTCAGAGGGTACATATAAAAGGGCTAGGATAACTCACTTGTGGTCAGGGAGTACTTATAAAGTTGATATGGTAACTCACTTGGGGTCAGGGAGAACTTCTATGGGAATAGGGTAACTCACTTGAGGTCAGAAAGTACATATAAAGGGGCTAGGATAACTCACTTGGGGTCAGGGAGTACTTATAAAGGGGCTATGGTAACCCACTTGGGGTCAGGGAGTACTTCTATGGGACTAGGGTAACTTACTTGAGGTCAGAGAGTACATATAAAGGGGCTAGGATAACTCGCTTGGGGTCAGGGAGTACATATAAAGGGGCTAGGATAACTCACTAGCGGTCAGAGAGTACATATAAAGGGGCTAGGATAACTCACTTAGGGGTCAGGGAGTACTTATATAGGGGCTAGGGTAACTCACTTGGGGTCAGGGAGTACTTATATGGGACTAGGGTTACTCACTTGGGGTCAGTGAGTACATATAAAGGGGCTAGGATAACTCACTAGCGGTCAGAGAGTACATATAAAGGGGCTAGGATAACTCACTTAGGGGTCAGGGAGTACTTATATAGGGGCTAGGGTAACTCACTTGGCGTCAGGGAGTACTTCGATGGGACTAGGATAACTCACTTGGTGTCACGGAGTACATTTATGTGACTAAGGTAACACACTTGGGGACAGGGAGTACTTATATTGGCCTAGGGTAACTCACTTGCCGTCAGAGAGTACATATAAAGGGGCTAGTATAACTCACTTGGGGTCAGGGAGTACTTATATTGGCCTAGGGTAACTCACTTGCCGTCAGAGAGTACATATAAAGGTGCTAGTATAACTCACTTCGGGTCAGGGAGTACTACTATGGGACTAGGGTAACGCGCTTGCGGTCAGAGTGTACATATAAAAGGGCTAGGATAACTCACTTGTGGTCAGGGAGTACTTATAAAGTTGATACGGTAACTCACTTGGGGTCAGGGAGAACTTCTATGGGACTAGGGTAACTCACTTGAGGTCAGAAAGTACATATAAAGGGGCTAGGATAACTCACTTGGGGTCAGGGAGTACTTATAAAGGGGCTATGGTAACCCACTTGGGGTCAGGGAGTACTACTATGGGACTAGGGTAACTCACTTGGGGCCAGAGAGTACTTATAAAAGGGCTAAGATAACTCACTTGAGGTCTGGGAGTACTTATAAAGGGGTTTGAATAACTCACTTGCGGTCAGAGAGTACATATAAGGGGCTAGGATAACTCACTTGGGGTCAGGGAGTACTTATAAGGGGGCTATGGTAACTCACTTGGGGTCAGGGAGTACTTATAAAGGGGCTATGGTAACCCACTTGGGGTCAGGGAGTACTTATAAGGGGGCTATGGTAAGTCACTTGGGGTCAGGGAGTACTTCTATTGGCCTAGGGTAACTCACTTGCGGTCAGACAATACATATAAAGGGGCTAGGATAACTCACTTGTGGTCAGGGAGTACTTATAAAGGGGCTAGGATAACTCACTTGGGGTCAGGGAGTACTACTATGGGACTAGGGTAACGCACTTGAGGTCAGAGAGTACATATAAAGGGGCTAGGATAACTCACTTGGGGTCAGCGAGTACTTATAAAGGTGAAATTGTAACTCACTTGGGGTCAGAGAGTACATATAAATGGGCTATTATAACTCACTTGGGGTCAGGGAGTACTTATAAGGGGGCTATGGTAACTAACTTGGTGTCAGGGTGTACTTATATTGGCCTAGGGTAACTCACTTGCCGTCAGAGAGTACATATAAAGGGGCTAGTATAACTCACTTGGGGTCAGGGAGTACTACTATGGGACTAGGTTAACGCATTTGCGGTCAGAGAGTACATATAAAGGGGCTAGGATAACTCACTTGTGGTCAGGGAGTATATATAAAGGGGCTAGGATAACTCACTTGGGGTCAGGGAGTACTTATATAGGGGCTAGGGTAACTCACTTGGGGTCAGGGAGTACTTATTTGGGACTAGGGTACTCACTTAGGGACAGGGAGTTCTTATATGGGACTAGGGTTACTCACTTGGGGTCAGGGAGTACATATCAAGGGGCTAGGTTAACTCACTAGCGGTCAGAGAGTACATATAAAGGGGCTAGGATAACTCACTTAGGGGTCAGGGAGTACTTATATAGGGGCTAGGGTAACTCACTTGGGGTCAGGGAGTACTTCGATGGGACTAGGATAACTCACTTGGTGTCACGGAGTACATTTATGTGACTAAGGTAACACACTTGGGGACAGGGAGTACTTATATTGGCCTAGGGTAACTCACTTGCCGTCAGAGAGTACATATAAAGGGGCTAGTATAACTCAGTTGGGGTCAGGGAGTACTTATATTGGCCTAGGGTAACTCACTTGCCGTCAGAGAGTACATATAAAGGTGCTAGTATAACTCACTTCGGGTCAGGGAGTACTACTATGGGACTAGGGTAACGCACTTGCGGTCAGAGGGTACATATAAAAGGGCTAGGATAACTCACTTGTGGTCAGGGAGTACTTATAAAGTTGATATGGTAACTCACTTGGGGTCAGGGAGAACTTCTATGGGACTAGGGTAACTCACTTGAGGTCAGAAAGTACATATAAAGGGGCTAGGATAACTCACTTGGGGTCAGGGAGTACTTATAAAGGGGCTATGGTAACCCACTTGGGGTCAGGGAGTACATATAAGGGGCTAGTATAACTCACTTGGGGTCAGGGAGTACTTATAAGGTGGCTATGGTAACTCACTTCGGGTCAGGGAGTACTTATATTGGCCTAGGGTAACTCACTTGCCGTCAGAGAGTACATATAAAGGTGCTAGTATAACTCACTTCGGGTCAGGGAGTACTACTATGGGACTAGGGTAACGCACTTGCGGTCAGAGGGTACATATAAAGGGGCTAGGATAACTCACTTGTGGTCAGGGAGTACTTATAAAGTTGATATGGTAACTCACTTAGGGTCAGGGAGAACTTCTATGGGACTAGGGTAACTCACTTGAGGTCAGAAAGTACATATAAAAGGGCTAGGATAACTCACTTGGGTTCAGAAAGTACTTATAAAGGTGATATTGTAAATCAATTGGGGTCAGAGACTACATATAAAGTGTCTAGGATAACTCAATTGTGGCCAGGGAGTACTTATAAAGGTGATATGGTAACTCTCTTGGGGTCAGGGAGTACTTATAAGGGACTAGGGTAACTCACTTGGGGTCCTGGAGTACATGTAAAGCGGCTAGGATAACTCACTTGCCGTCAGAGAGTACATATAAAGGGGCTAGGATAACTCACTTGGGGTCAGGGAGTACTTATAAAGGGGCTATGGTAACCCACTTGGGGTCAGGGAGTACTACTATGGGACTAGGGTAACTCACTTGGGGCCAGAGAGTACCTATAAAAGGGCTAAGATAACTCACTTGAGGTCTGGGAGTACTTATAAAGGGGTTTGAATAACTCACTTGCGGTCAGAGAGTACATATAAGGGGCTAGGATAACTCACTTGGGGTCAGGGAGTACTTATAAGGGGGCTACGGTAACTCACTTGGGGTCAGGGAGTACTTCTATTGGCCTAGGGTAACTCACTTGCGGTCAGACAATACATATAAAGGGGCTAGGATAACTCACTTGTGGTCAGGGAGTACTTATAAAGGGGCTAGGATAACTCACTTGGGGTCAGGGAGTACTACTATGGGACTAGGGTAACGCACTTGAGGTCAGAGAGTACATATAAAGGGGCTAGGATAACTCACTTGGGGTCAGCGAGTACTTATAAAGGTGAAATTGTAACTCACTTGGGGTCAGAGAGTACATATAAATGGGCTATTATAACTCACTTGGGGTCAGTGAGTACTTATAAGGGGGCTATGGTAACTCACTTGGTGTCAGGGTGTACTTATATTGGCTTAGGGTAACTCACTTGCCGTCAGAGAGTACATATAAAGGGGCTAGTATAACTCACTTGGGGTCAGGGAGTACTACTATGGGACTAGGTTAACGCATTTGCGGTCAGAGAGTACATATAAAGGGGCTAGGATAACTCACTTGTGGTCAGGGAGTATATATAAAGGGGCTAGGATAACTCACTTGGGGTCAGGGAGTACTTATATAGGGGCTAGGGTAACTCACTTGGGGTCAGGGAGTACTTATTTGGGACTAGGGTACTCACTTAGGGACAGGGAGTTCTTATATGGGACTAGGGTTACTCACTTGGGGTCAGGGAGTACATATCAAGGGGCTAGGTTAACTCACTAGCGGTCAGAGAGTACATATAAAGGGGCTAGGATAACTCACTTAGGGGTCAGGGAGTACTTATATAGGGGCTAGGGTAACTCACTTGGGGTCAGGGAGTACTTCGATGGGACTAGGATAACTCACTTGGTGTCACGGAGTACATTTATGTGACTAAGGTAACACACTTGGGGACAGGGAGTACTTATATTGGCCTAGGGTAACTCACTTGCCGTCAGAGAGTACATATAAAGGGGCTAGTATAACTCACTTGGGGTCAGGGAGTACTTATATTGGCCTAGGGTAACTCACTTGCCGTCAGAGAGTACATATAAAGGTGCTAGTATAACTCACTTCGGGTCAGGGAGTACTACTATGGGACTAGGGTAACGCGCTTGCGGTCAGAGTGTACATATAAAAGGGCTAGGATAACTCACTTGTGGTCAGGGAGTACTTATAAAGTTGATATGGTAACTCACTTGGGGTCAGGGAGAACTTCTATGGGACTAGGGTAACTCACTTGAGGTCAGAAAGTACATATAAAGGGGCTAGGATAACTCACTTGGGGTCAGGGAGTACTTATAAAGGGGCTATGGTAACCCACTTGGGGTCAGGGAGTACTACTATGGGACTAGGGTAACTCACTTGGGGCCAGAGAGTACTTATAAAAGGGCTAAGATAACTCACTTGAGGTCTGGGAGAACTTATAAAGGGGTTTGAATAACTCACTTGCGGTCAGAGAGTACATATAAGGGGCTAGGATAACTCACTTGGGTTCAGGGAGTACTTATAAGGGGGCTATGGTAACTCACTTGGGGTCAGGGAGTACTTCTATTGGCCTAGGGTAACTCACTTGCGGTCAGACAATACATATAAAGGGGCTAGGATAACTCACTTGTGGTCAGGGAGTACTTATAAAGGGGCTATGGTAACCCACTTGGGGTCAGGGAGTACTTATAAGGGGGCTATGGTAACTCACTTGGGGTCAGGGAGTACTTCTATTGGCCTAGGGTAACTCACTTGCGGTCAGACAATACATATAAAGGGGCTACGATAACTCACTTGTGGTCAGGGAGTACTTATAAAGGGGCTAGGATAACTCACTTGGGGTCAGGGAGTACTACTATGGGACTAGGGTAACGCACTTGAGGTCAGAGAGTACATATAAAGGGGCTAGGATAACTCACTTGGGGTCAGCGAGTACTTATAAAGGTGAAATTGTAACTCACTTGGGGTCAGAGAGTACATATAAATGGGCTATTATAACTCACTTGGGGTCAGGGAGTACTTATAAGGGGGCTATGGTAACTCACTTGGTGTCAGGGTGTACTTATATTGGCCTAGGGTAACTCACTTGCCGTCAGAGAGTACATATAAAGGGGCTAGTATAACTCACTTGGGGTCAGGGAGTACTACTATGGGACTAGGTTAACGCATTTGCGGTCAGAGAGTACATATAAAGGGGCTAGGATAACTCACTTGTGGTCAGGGAGTATATATAAAGGGGCTAGGATAACTCACTTGGGGTCAGGGAGTACTTATATAGGGGCTAGGATAACTCACTTGGGGTCAGGGAGTACTTATTTGGGACTAGGGTACTCACTTAGGGACAGGGAGTTCTTATATGGGACTAGGGTTACTCTCTTGGGGTCAGGGAGTACATATCAAGGGGCTAGGTTAACTCACTAGCGGTCAGAGAGTACATATAAAGGGGCTAGGATAACTCACTTGTGGTCAGGGAGTATATATAAAGGGGCTAGGATAACTCACTTGGGGTCAGGGAGTACTTATATAGGGGCTAGGGTAACTCACTTGGGGTCAGGGAGTACTTATTTGGGACTAGGGTACTCACTTAGGGACAGGGAGTTCTTATATGGGACTAGGGTTACTCACTTGGGGTCAGGGAGTACATATCAAGGGGCTAGGTTAACTCACTAGCGGTCAGAGAGTACATATAAAGGGGCTAGGATAACTCACTTAGGGGTCAGGGAGTACTTATATAGGGGCTAGGGTAACTCACTTGGGGTCAGGGAGTACTTCGATGGGACTAGGATAACTCACTTGGTGTCACGGAGTACATTTATGTGACTAAGGTAACACACTTGGGGACAGGGAGTACTTATATTGGCCTAGGGTAACTCACTTGCCGTCAGAGAGTACATATAAAGGGGCTAGTATAACTCACTTGGGGTCAGGGAGTACTTATATTGGCCTAGGGTAACTCACTTGCCGTCATAGAGTACATATAAAGGTGCTAGTATAACTCACTTCGGGTCAGGGAGTACTACTATGGGACTAGGGTAACGCACTTGCGGTCAGAGGGTACATATAAAAGGGCTAGGATAACTCACTTGTGGTCAGGGAGTACTTATAAAGTTGATATGGTAACTCACTTGGGGTCAGGGAGAACTTCTATGGGACTAGGGTAACTCACTTGAGGTCAGAAAGTACATATAAAGGGGCTAGGATAACTCACTTGGGGTCAGGGAGTACTTATAAAGGGGCTATGGTAACCCACTTGGGGTCAGGGAGTACATATAAGGGGCTAGTATAACTCACTTGGGGTCAGGGAGTACTTATAAGGGGGCTATGGTAACTCACTTCGGGTCAGGGAGTACTTATATTGGCCTAGGGTAACTCACTTGTCGTCAGAGAGTACATATAAAGGTGCTAGTATTACTCACTTCGGGTCAGGGAGTACTACTATGGGACTAGGGTAACGCGCTTGCGGTCAGAGTGTACATATAAAAGGGCTAGGATAACTCACTTGTGGTCAGGGAGTACTTATAAAGTTGATATGGTAACTCACTTGGGGTCAGGGAGAACTTCTATGGGACTAGGGTAACTCACTTGAGGTCAGAAAGTACATATAAAGGGGCTAGGATAACTCACTTGGGGTCAGGGAGTACTTATAAAGGGGCTATGGTAACCCACTTGGGGTCAGGGAGTACTACTATGGGACTAGGGTAACTCACTTGGGGCCAGAGAGTACTTATAAAAGGGCTAAGATAACTCACTTGAGGTCTGGGAGTACTTATAAAGGGGTTTGAATAACTCACTTGCGGTCAGAGAGTACATATAAGGGGCTAGGATAACTCACTTGGGGTCAGGGAGTACTTATAAGGGGGCTATGGTAACTCACTTGGGGTCAGGGAGTACTTCTATTGGCCTAGGGTAACTCACTTGCGGTCAGACAATACATATAAAGGGGCTAGGATAACTCACTTGTGATCAGGGAGTACTTATAAAGGGGCTATGGTAACCCACTTGGGGTCAGGGAGTACTTATAAGGGGGCTATGGTAACTCACTTGGGGTCAGGGAGTACTTCTATTGGCCTAGGGTAACTCACTTGCGGTCAGACAATACATATAAAGGGGCTAGGATAACTCACTTGTGGTCAGGGAGTACTTATAAAGGGGCTAGGATAACTCACTTGGGGTCAGGGAGTACTACTATGGGACTAGGGTAACGCACTTGAGGTCAGAGAGTACATATAAAGGGGCTAGGATAACTCACTTGGGGTCAGCGAGTACTTATAAAGGTGAAATTGTAACTCACTTGGGGTCAGAGAGTACATATAAATGGGCTATTATAACTCACTTGGGGTCAGGGAGTACTTATAAGGGGGCTATGGTAACTCACTTGGTGTCAGGGTGTACTTATATTGGCCTAGGGTAACTCACTTGCCGTCAGAGAGTACATATAAAGGGGCTAGTATAACTCACTTGGGGTCAGGGAGTACTACTATGGGACTAGGTTAACGCATTTGCGGTCAGAGAGTACATATAAAGGGGCTAGGATAACTCACTTGTGGTCAGGGAGTATATATAAAGGGGCTAGGATAACTCACTTGGGGTCAGGGAGTACTTATATAGGGGCTAGGGTAACTCACTTGGGGTCAGGGAGTACTTATTTGGGACTAGGGTACTCACTTAGGGACAGGGAGTTCTTATATGGGACTAGGGTTACTCTCTTGGGGTCAGGGAGTACATATCAAGGGGCTAGGTTAACTCACTAGCGGTCAGAGAGTACATATAAAGGGGCTAGGATAACTCACTTGTGGTCAGGGAGTATATATAAAGGGGCTAGGATAACTCACTTGGGGTCAGGGAGTACTTATATAGGGGCTAGGGTAACTCACTTGGGGTCAGGGAGTACTTATTTGGGACTAGGGTACTCACTTAGGGACAGGGAGTTCTTATATGGGACTAGGGTTACTCACTTGGGGTCAGGGAGTACATATCAAGGGGCTAGGTTAACTCACTAGCGGTCAGAGAGTACATATAAAGGGGCTAGGATAACTCACTTAGGGGTCAGGGAGTACTTATATAGGGGCTAGGGTAACTCACTTGGGGTCAGGGAGTACTTCGATGGGACTAGGATAACTCACTTGGTGTCACGGAGTACATTTATGTGACTAAGGTAACACACTTGGGGACAGGGAGTACTTATATTGGCCTAGGGTAACTCACTTGCCGTCAGAGAGTACATATAAAGGGGCTAGTATAACTCACTTGGGGTCAGGGAGTACTTATATTGGCCTAGGGTAACTCACTTGCCGTCATAGAGTACATATAAAGGTGCTAGTATAACTCACTTCGGGTCAGGGAGTACTACTATGGGACTAGGGTAACGCACTTGCGGTCAGAGGGTACATATAAAAGGGCTAGGATAACTCACTTGTGGTCAGGGAGTACTTATAAAGTTGATATGGTAACTCACTTGGGGTCAGGGAGAACTTCTATGGGACTAGGGTAACTCACTTGAGGTCAGAAAGTACATATAAAGGGGCTAGGATAACTCACTTGGGGTCAGGGAGTACTTATAAAGGGGCTATGGTAACCCACTTGGGGTCAGGGAGTACATATAAGGGGCTAGTATAACTCACTTGGGGTCAGGGAGTACTTATAAGGGGGCTATGGTAACTCACTTCGGGTCAGGGAGTACTTATATTGGCCTAGGGTAACTCACTTGTCGTCAGAGAGTACATATAAAGGTGCTAGTATAACTCACTTCGGGTCAGGGAGTACTACTATGGGACTAGGGTAACGCGCTTGCGGTCAGAGTGTACATATAAAAGGGCTAGGATAACTCACTTGTGGTCAGGGAGTACTTATAAAGTTGATATGGTAACTCACTTGGGGTCAGGGAGAACTTCTATGGGACTAGGGTAACTCACTTGAGGTCAGAAAGTACATATAAAGGGGCTAGGATAACTCACTTGGGGTCAGGGAGTACTTATAAAGGGGCTATGGTAACCCACTTGGGGTCAGGGAGTACTACTATGGGACTAGGGTAACTCACTTGGGGCCAGAGAGTACTTATAAAAGGGCTAAGATAACTCACTTGAGGTCTGGGAGTACTTATAAAGGGGTTTGAATAACTCACTTGCGGTCAGAGAGTACATATAAGGGGCTAGGATAACTCACTTGGGGTCAGGGAGTACTTATAAGGGGGCTATGGTAACTCACTTGGGGTCAGGGAGTACTTCTATTGGCCTAGGGTAACTCACTTGCGGTCAGACAATACATATAAAGGGGCTAGGATAACTCACTTGTGATCAGGGAGTACTTATAAAGGGGCTATGGTAACCCACTTGGGGTCAGGGAGTACTTATAAGGGGGCTATGGTAACTCACTTGGGGTCAGGGAGTACTTCTATTGGCCTAGGGTAACTCACTTGCGGTCAGACAATACATATAAAGGGGCTAGGATAACTCACTTGTGGTCAGGGAGTACTTATAAAGGGGCTAGGATAACTCACTTGGGGTCAGGGAGTACTACTATGGGACTAGGGTAACGCACTTGAGGTCAGAGAGTACATATAAAGGGGCTAGGATAACTCACTTGGGGTCAGCGAGTACTTATAAAGGTGAAATTGTAACTCACTTGGGGTCAGAGAGTACATATAAATGGGCTATTATAACTCACTTGGGGTCAGGGAGTACTTATAAGGGGGCTATGGTAACTCACTTGGTGTCAGGGTGTACTTATATTGGCCTAGGGTAACTCACTTGCCGTCAGAGAGTACATATAAAGGGGCTAGTATAACTCACTTGGGGTCAGGGAGTACTACTATGGGACTAGGTTAACGCATTTGCGGTCAGAGAGTACATATAAAGGGGCTAGGATAACTCACTTGTGGTCAGGGAGTATATATAAAGGGGCTAGGATAACTCACTTGGGGTCAGGGAGTACTTATATAGGGGCTAGGGTAACTCACTTGGGGTCAGGGAGTACTTATTTGGGACTAGGGTACTCACTTAGGGACAGGGAGTTCTTATATGGGACTAGGGTTACTCACTTGGGGTCAGGGAGTACATATCAAGGGGCTAGGTTAACTCACTAGCGGTCAGAGAGTACATATAAAGGGGCTAGGATAACTCACTTAGGGGTCAGGGAGTACTTATATAGGGGCTAGGGTAACTCACTTGGGGTCAGGGAGTACTTCGATGGGACTAGGATAACTCACTTGGTGTCACGGAGTACATTTATGTGACTAAGGTAACACACTTGGGGACAGGGAGTACTTATATTGGCCTAGGGTAACTCACTTGCCGTCAGAGAGTACATATAAAGGGGCTAGTATAACTCACTTGGGGTCAGGGAGTACTTATATTGGCCTAGGGTAACTCACTTGCCGTCATAGAGTACATATAAAGGTGCTAGTATAACTCACTTCGGGTCAGGGAGTACTACTATGGGACTAGGGTAACGCACTTGCGGTCAGAGGGTACATATAAAAGGGCTAGGATAACTCACTTGTGGTCAGGGAGTACTTATAAAGTTGATATGGTAACTCACTTGGGGTCAGGGAGAACTTCTATGGGACTAGGGTAACTCACTTGAGGTCAGAAAGTACATATAAAGGGGCTAGGATAACTCACTTGGGGTCAGGGAGTACTTATAAAGGGGCTATGGTAACCCACTTGGGGTCAGGGAGTACTTCTATGGGACTAGGGTAACTTACTTGAGGTCAGAGAGTACATATAAAGGGGCTAGGATAACTCGCTTGGGGTCAGGGAGTACATATAAAGGGGCTAGGATAACTCACTAGCGGTCAGAGAGTACATATAAAGGGGCTAGGATAACTCACTTAGGGGTCAGGGAGTACTTATATAGGGGCTAGGGTAACTCACTTGGGGTCAGGGAGTACTTATATGGGACTAGGGTTACTCACTTGGGGTCAGTGAGTACATATAAAGGGGCTAGGATAACTCACTAGCGGTCAGAGAGTACATATAAAGGGGCTAGGATAACTCACTTAGGGGTCAGGGAGTACTTATATAGGGGCTAGGGTAACTCACTTGGGGTCAGGGAGTACTTCGATGGGACTAGGATAACTCACTTGGTGTCACGGAGTACATTTATGTGACTAAGGTAACACACTTGGGGACAGGGAGTACTTATATTGGCCTAGGGTAACTCACTTGCCGTCAGAGAGTACATATAAAGGGGCTAGTATAACTCACTTGGGGTCAGGGAGTACTTATATTGGCCTAGGGTAACTCACTTGCCGTCAGAGAGTACATATAAAGGTGCTAGTATAACTCACTTCGGGTCAGGGAGTACTACTATGGGACTAGGGTAACGCGCTTGCGGTCAGAGTGTACATATAAAAGGGCTAGGATAACTCACTTGTGGTCAGGGAGTACTTATAAAGTTGATACGGTAACTCACTTGGGGTCAGGGAGAACTTCTATGGGACTAGGGTAACTCACTTGAGGTCAGAAAGTACATATAAAGGGGCTAGGATAACTCACTTGGGGTCAGGGAGTACTTATAAAGGGGCTATGGTAACCCACTTGGGGTCAGGGAGTACTACTATGGGACTAGGGTAACTCACTTGGGGCCAGAGAGTACTTATAAAAGGGCTAAGATAACTCACTTGAGGTCTGGGAGTACTTATAAAGGGGTTTGAATAACTCACTTGCGGTCAGAGAGTACATATAAGTGGCTAGGATAACTCACTTGGGGTCAGGGAGTACTTATAAGGGGGCTATGGTAACTCACTTGGGGTCAGGGAGTACTTCTATTGGCCTAGGGTAACTCACTTGCGGTCAGACAATACATATAAAGGGGCTAGGATAACTCACTTGTGATCAGGGAGTACTTATAAAGGGGCTATGGTAACCCACTTGGGGTCAGGGAGTACTTATAAGGGGGCTATGGTAACTCACTTGGGGTCAGGGAGTACTTCTATTGGCCTAGGGTAACTCACTTGCGGTCAGACAATACATATAAAGGGGCTAGGATAACTCACTTGTGGTCAGGGAGTACTTATAAAGGGGCTAGGATAACTCACTTGGGGTCAGGGAGTACTACTATGGGACTAGGGTAACGCACTTGAGGTCAGAGAGTACATATAAAGGGGCTAGGATAACTCACTTGGGGTCAGCGAGTACTTATAAAGGTGAAATTGTAACTCACTTGGGGTCAGAGAGTACATATAAATGGGCTATTATAACTCACTTGGGGTCAGGGAGTACTTATAAGGGGGCTATGGTAACTCACTTGGTGTCAGGGTGTACTTATATTGGCCTAGGGTAACTCACTTGCCGTCAGAGAGTACATATAAAGGGGCTAGTATAACTCACTTGGGGTCAGGGAGTACTACTATGGGACTAGGTTAACGCATTTGCGGTCAGAGAGTACATATAAAGGGGCTAGGATAACTCACTTGTGGTCAGGGAGTATATATAAAGGGGCTAGGATAACTCACTTGGGGTCAGGGAGTACTTATATAGGGGCTAGGGTAACTCACTTGGGGTCAGGGAGTACTTATTTGGGACTAGGGTACTCACTTAGGGACAGGGAGTTCTTATATGGGACTAGGGTTACTCACTTGGGGTCAGGGAGTACATATCAAGGGGCTAGGTTAACTCACTAGCGGTCAGAGAGTACATATAAAGGGGCTAGGATAACTCACTTAGGGGTCAGGGAGTACTTATATAGGGGCTAGGGTAACTCACTTGGGGTCAGGGAGTACTTCGATGGGACTAGGATAACTCACTTGGTGTCACGGAGTACATTTATGTGACTAAGGTAACACACTTGGGGACAGGGAGTACTTATATTGGCCTAGGGTAACTCACTTGCCGTCAGAGAGTACATATAAAGGGGCTAGTATAACTCACTTGGGGTCAGGGAGTACTTATATTGGCCTAGGGTAACTCACTTGCCGTCATAGAGTACATATAAAGGTGCTAGTATAACTCACTTCGGGTCAGGGAGTACTACTATGGGACTAGGGTAACGCACTTGCGGTCAGAGGGTACATATAAAAGGGCTAGGATAACTCACTTGTGGTCAGGGGAGTACTTATAAAGTTGATATGGTAACTCACTTGGGGTCAGGGAGAACTTCTATGGGACTAGGGTAACTCACTTGAGGTCAGAAAGTACATATAAAGGGGCTAGGATAACTCACTTGGGGTCAGGGAGTACTTATAAAGGGGCTATGGTAACCCACTTGGGGTCAGGGAGTACTTCTATGGGACTAGGGTAACTTACTTGAGGTCAGAGAGTACATATAAAGGGGCTAGGATAACTCGCTTGGGGTCAGGGAGTACATATAAAGGGGCTAGGATAACTCACTAGCGGTCAGAGAGTACATATAAAGGGGCTAGGATAACTCACTTAGGGGTCAGGGAGTACTTATATAGGGGCTAGGGTAACTCACTTGGGGTCAGGGAGTACTTATATGGGACTAGGGTTACTCACTTGGGGTCAGTGAGTACATATAAAGGGGCTAGGATAACTCACTAGCGGTCAGAGAGTACATATAAAGGGGCTAGGATAACTCACTTAGGGGTCAGGGAGTACTTATATAGGGGCTAGGGTAACTCACTTGGGGTCAGGGAGTACTTCGATGGGACTAGGATAACTCACTTGGTGTCACGGAGTACATTTATGTGACTAAGGTAACACACTTGGGGACAGGGAGTACTTATATTGGCCTAGGGTAACTCACTTGCCGTCAGAGAGTACATATAAAGGGGCTAGTATAACTCACTTGGGGTCAGGGAGTACTTATATTGGCCTAGGGTAACTCACTTGCCGTCAGAGAGTACATATAAAGGTGCTAGTATAACTCACTTCGGGTCAGGGAGTACTACTATGGGACTAGGGTAACGCGCTTGCGGTCAGAGTGTACATATAAAAGGGCTAGGATAACTCACTTGTGGTCAGGGAGTACTTATAAAGTTGATACGGTAACTCACTTGGGGTCAGGGAGAACTTCTATGGGACTAGGGTAACTCACTTGAGGTCAGAAAGTACATATAAAGGGGCTAGGATAACTCACTTGGGGTCAGGGAGTACTTATAAAGGGGCTATGGTAACCCACTTGGGGTCAGGGAGTACTACTATGGGACTAGGGTAACTCACTTGGGGCCAGAGAGTACTTATAAAAGGGCTAAGATAACTCACTTGAGGTCTGGGAGTACTTATAAAGGGGTTTGAATAACTCACTTGCGGTCAGAGAGTACATATAAGTGGCTAGGATAACTCACTTGGGGTCAGGGAGTACTTATAAGGGGGCTATGGTAACTCACTTGGGGTCAGGGAGTACTTATAAAGGGGCTATGGTAACCCACTTGGGGTCAGGGAGTACTTATAAGGGGGCTATGGTAAGTCACTTGGGGTCAGGGAGTACTTCTATTGGTCTAGGGTAACTCACTTGCGGTCAGACAATACATATAAAGGGGCTAGGATAACTCACTTGTGGTCAGGGAGTACTTATAAAGGGGCTAGGATAACTCACTTGGGGTCAGGGAGTACTACTATGGGACTAGGGTAACGCACTTGAGGTCAGAGAGTACATATAAAGGGGCTAGGAGAACTCACTTGGGGTCAGCGAGTACTTATAAAGGTGAAATTGTAACTCACTTGGGGTCAGAGAGTACATATAAATGGGCTATTATAACTCACTTGGGGTCAGGGAGTACTTATAAGGGGGCTATGGTAACTCACTTGGTGTCAGGGTGTACTTATATTGGCCTAGGGTAACTCACTTGCCGTCAGAGAGTACATATAAAGGGGCTAGTATAACTCACTTGGGGTCAGGGAGTACTACTATGGGACTAGGTTAACGCATTTGCGGTCAGAGAGTACATATAAAGGGGCTAGGATAACTCACTTGTGGTCAGGGAGTATATATAAAGGGGCTAGGATAACTCACTTGGGGTCAGGGAGTACTTCGATGGGACTAGGATAACTCACTTGGTGTCACGGAGTACATTTATGTGACTAAGGTAACACACTTGGGGACAGGGAGTACTTATATTGGCCTAGGGTAACTCACTTGCCGTCAGAGAGTACATATAAAGGTGCTAGTATAACTCACTTCGGGTCAGGGAGTACTACTATGGGACTAGGGTAACGCACTTGCGGTCAGAGGGTACATATAAAAGGGCTAGGATAACTCACTTGTGGTCAGGGAGTACTTATAAAGTTGATATGGTAACTCACTTGGGGTCAGGGAGAACTTCTATGGGACTAGGGTAACTCACTTGAGGTCAGAAAGTACATATAAAGGGGCTAGGATAACTCACTTGGGGTCAGGGAGTACTTATAAAGGGGCTATGGTAACCCACTTGGGGTCAGGGAGTACATATAAGGGGCTAGTATAACTCACTTGGGGTCAGGGAGTACTTATAAGGTGGCTATGGTAACTCACTTCGGGTCAGGGAGTACTTATATTGGCCTAGGGTAACTCACTTGCCGTCAGAGAGTACATATAAAGGTGCTAGTATAACTCACTTCGGGTCAGGGAGTACTACTATGGGACTAGGGTAACGCACTTGCGGTCAGAGGGTACATATAAAGGGGCTAGGATAACTCACTTGTGGTCAGGGAGTACTTATAAAGTTGATATGGTAACTCACTTAGGGTCAGGGAGAACTTCTATGGGACTAGGGTAACTCACTTGAGGTCAGAAAGTACATATAAAAGGGCTAGGATAACTCACTTGGGTTCAGAAAGTACTTATAAAGGTGATATTGTAAATCAATTGGGGTCAGAGACTACATATAAAGTGTCTAGGATAACTCAATTGTGGTCAGGGAGTACTTATAAAGGTGATATGGTAACTCTCTTGGGGTCAGGGAGTACTTATAAGGGACTAGGGTAACTCACTTGGGGTCCTGGAGTACATGTAAAGCGGCTAGGATAACTCACTTGCCGTCAGAGAGTACATATAAAGGGGCTAGGATAACTCACTTGGGGTCAGGGAGTACTTATAAAGGGGCTATGGTAACCCACTTGGGGTCAGGGAGTACTACTATGGGACTAGGGTAACTCACTTGGGGCCAGAGAGTACCTATAAAAGGGCTAAGATAACTCACTTGAGGTCTGGGAGTACTTATAAAGGGGTTTGAATAACTCACTGGCGGTCAGAGAGTACATATAAGGGGCTAGGATAACTCACTTGGGGTCAGGGAGTACTTATAAGGGGGCTACGGTAACTCACTTGGGGTCAGGGAGTACTTCTATTGGCCTAGGGTAACTCACTTGCGGTCAGACAATACATATAAAGGGGCTAGGATAACTCACTTGTGGTCAGGGAGTACTTATAAAGGGGCTAGGATAACTCACTTGGGGTCAGGGAGTACTACTATGGGACTAGGGTAACGCACTTGAGGTCAGAGAGTACATATAAAGGGGCTAGGATAACTCACTTGGGGTCAGCGAGTACTTATAAAGGTGAAATTGTAACTCACTTGGGGTCAGAGAGTACATATAAATGGGCTATTATAACTCACTTGGGGTCAGTGAGTACTTATAAGGGGGCTATGGTAACTCACTTGGTGTCAGGGTGTACTTATATTGGCTTAGGGTAACTCACTTGCCGTCAGAGAGTACATATAAAGGGGCTAGTATAACTCACTTGGGGTCAGGGAGTACTACTATGGGACTAGGTTAACGCATTTGCGGTCAGAGAGTACATATAAAGGGGCTAGGATAACTCACTTGTGGTCAGGGAGTATATATAAAGGGGCTAGGATAACTCACTTGGGGTAAGGGAGTACTTATATAGGGGCTAGGGTAACTCACTTGGGGTCAGGGAGTACTTATTTGGGACTAGGGTACTCACTTAGGGACAGGGAGTTCTTATATGGGACTAGGGTTACTCACTTGGGGTCAGGGAGTACATATCAAGGGGCTAGGTTAACTCACTAGCGGTCAGAGAGTACATATAAAGGGGCTAGGATAACTCACTTAGGGGTCAGGGAGTACTTATATAGGGGCTAGGGTAACTCACTTGGGGTCAGGGAGTACTTCGATGGGACTAGGATAACTCACTTGGTGTCACGGAGTACATTTATGTGACTAAGGTAACACACTTGGGGACAGGGAGTACTTATATTGGCCTAGGGTAACTCACTTGCCGTCAGAGAGTACATATAAAGGGGCTAGTATAACTCACTTGGGTCAGGGAGTACTTATATTGGCCTAGGGTAACTCACTTGCCGTCAGAGAGTACATATAAAGGTGCTAGTATAACTCACTTCGGGTCAGGGAGTACTACTATGGGACTAGGGTAACGCGCTTGCGGTCAGAGTGTACATATAAAAGGGCTAGGATAACTCACTTGTGGTCAGGGAGTACTTATAAAGTTGATATGGTAACTCACTTGGGGTCAGGGAGAACTTCTATGGGACTAGGGTAACTCACTTGAGGTCAGAAAGTACATATAAAGGGGCTAGGATAACTCACTTGGGGTCAGGGAGTACTTATAAAGGGGCTATGGTAACCCACTTGGGGTCAGGGAGTACTACTATGGGACTAGGGTAACTCACTTGGGGCCAGAGAGTACTTATAAAAGGGCTAAGATAACTCACTTGAGGTCTGGGAGTACTTATAAAGGGGTTTGAATAACTCACTTGCGGTCAGAGAGTACATATAAGGGGCTAGGATAACTCACTTGGGTTCAGGGAGTACTTATAAGGGGGCTATGGTAACTCACTTGGGGTCAGGGAGTACTTCTATTGGCCTAGGGTAACTCACTTGCGGTCAGACAATACATATAAAGGGGCTAGGATAACTCACTTGTGGTCAGGGAGTACTTATAAAGGGGCTATGGTAACCCACTTGGGGTCAGGGAGTACTTATAAGGGGGCTATGGTAACTCACTTGGGGTCAGGGAGTACTTCTATTGGCCTAGGGTAACTCACTTGCGGTCAGACAATACATATAAAGGGGCTACGATAACTCACTTGTGGTCAGGGAGTACTTATAAAGGGGCTAGGATAACTCACTTGGGGTCAGGGAGTACTACTATGGGACTAGGGTAACGCACTTGAGGTCAGAGAGTACATATAAAGGGGCTGGGATAACTCACTTGGGGTCAGCGAGTACTTATAAAGGTGAAATTGTAACTCACTTGGGGTCAGAGAGTACATATAAATGGGCTATTATAACTCACTTGGGGTCAGGGAGTACTTATAAGGGGGCTATGGTAACTCACTTGGTGTCAGGGTGTACTTATATTGGCCTAGGGTAACTCACTTGCCGTCAGAGAGTACATATAAAGGGGCTAGTATAACTCACTTGGGGTCAGGGAGTACTACTATGGGACTAGGTTAACGCATTTGCGGTCAGAGAGTACATATAAAGGGGCTAGGATAACTCACTTGTGGTCAGGGAGTATATATAAAGGGGCTAGGATAACTCACTTGGGGTCAGGGAGTACTTATATAGGGGCTAGGGTAACTCACTTGGGGTCAGGGAGTACTTATTTGGGACTAGGGTACTCACTTAGGGACAGGGAGTTCTTATATGGGACTAGGGTTACTCACTTGGGGTCAGGGAGTACATATCAAGGGGCTAGGTTAACTCACTAGCGGTCAGAGAGTACATATAAAGGGGCTAGGATAACTCACTTGTGGTCAGGGAGTATATATAAAGGGGCTAGGATAACTCACTTGGGGTCAGGGAGTACTTATATAGGGGCTAGGGTAACTCACTTGGGGTCAGGGAGTACTTATTTGGGACTAGGGTACTCACTTAGGGACAGGGAGTTCTTATATGGGACTAGGGTTACTCACTTGGGGTCAGGGAGTACATATCAAGGGGCTAGGTTAACTCACTAGCGGTCAGAGAGTACATATAAAGGGGCTAGGATAACTCACTTAGGGGTCAGGGAGTACTTATATAGGGGCTAGGGTAACTCACTTGGGGTCAGGGAGTACTTCGATGGGACTAGGATAACTCACTTGGTGTCACGGAGTACATTTATGTGACTAAGGTAACACACTTGGGGACAGGGAGTACTTATATTGGCCTAGGGTAACTCACTTGCCGTCAGAGAGTACATATAAAGGGGCTAGTATAACTCACTTGGGGTCAGGGAGTACTTATATTGGCCTAGGGTAACTCACTTGCCGTCAGAGAGTACATATAAAGGTGCTAGTATAACTCACTTCGGGTCAGGGAGTACTACTATGGGACTAGGGTAACGCACTTGCGGTCAGAGGGTACATATAAAGGGGCTAGGATAACTCACTTGTGGTCAGGGAGTACTTATAAAGTTGATATGGTAACTCACTTGGGGTCAGGGAGAACTTCTATGGGACTAGGGTAACTCACTTGAGGTCAGAAAGTACATATAAAGGGGCTAGGATAACTCACTTGGGGTCAGGGAGTACTTATAAAGGGGCTATGGTAACCCACTTGGGGTCAGGGAGTACATATAAGGGGCTAGTATAACTCACTTGGGGTCAGGGAGTACTTATAAGGGGGCTATGGTAACTCACTTCGGGTCAGGGAGTACTTATATTGGCCTAGGGTAACTCACTTGCCGTCAGAGAGTACATATAAAGGTGCTAGTATAACTCACTTCGGGTCAGGGAGTACTACTATGGGACTAGGGTAACGCACTTGCGGTCAGAGGGTCCATATAAAGGGGCTAGGATAACTCACTTGTGGTCAGGGAGTACTTATAAAGTTGATATGGTAACTCACTTAGGGTCAGGGAGAACTTCTATGGGACTAGGGTAACTCACTTGAGGTCAGAAAGTACATATAAAAGGGCTAGGATAACTCACTTGGGTTCAGAAAGTACTTATAAAGGTGATATTGTAAATCAATTGGGGTCAGAGACTACATATAAAGTGTCTAGGATAACTCAATTGTGGTCAGGGAGTACTTATAAAGGTGATATGGTAACTCTCTTGGGGTCAGGGAGTACTTATAAGGGACTAGGGTAACTCACTTGGGGTCCTGGAGTACATGTAAAGCGGCTAGGATAACTCACTTGCCGTCAGAGAGTACATATAAAGGGGCTAGGATAACTCACTTGGGGTCAGGGAGTACTTATAAAGGGGCTATGGTAACCCACTTGGGGTCAGGGAGTACTACTATGGGACTAGGGTAACTCACTTGGGGCCAGAGAGTACCTATAAAAGGGCTAAGATAACTCACTTGAGGTCTGGGAGTACTTATAAAGGGGTTTGAATAACTCACTTGCGGTCAGAGAGTACATATAAGGGGGCTAAGGTAACTCACTTGGGGTCAGGGAGTACTTCTATTGGCCTAGGGTAACTCACTTGCGGTCAGACAGTACATATAAAGGGGCTAGGATAACTCACTTGTGGTCAGGGAGTACTTATAAAGGGGCTATGGTAACCCACTTGGGGTCAGGGAGTACTAATATGGGACTAGGGTAACTCACTTGGGGTCAGAGAGTACTTATAAAGGGGCTAGGATAACTCACTTGAGGACAGAGAGTACATATAAAGGGGCTAGGATTACTCACTTGGGGTCAGGGAGTACTTATAAAGGGGCTAGGATAACTCACTTGGGGTCAGGGAGTACTACTATGGGACTAGGGTAACGCACTTGAGGTCAGAAAGTACATATAAAGAGGCTAGGATAACTCACTTGGGGTCAGCGAGTACTTATAAAGGTGAAATTGTAACTCACTTGGGGTCAGAGAGTACATATAAATGGGCTAGTATAACTCACTTGGGGTCAGGGAGTACTTATAAGGGGGCTATGGTAACTCACTTGGTGTCAGGGTGTACTTATATTGGCCTAGGGTAACTCACTTGCCGTCAAAGAGTACATATAAAGGGGCTAGTATAACTCACTTGGGGTCAGGGAGTACTACTATGGGACTAGGGTAACGCACTTGCGGTCAGAGAGTACATATAAAGGGGCTAGGATAACTCACTTGTGGTCAGGGAGTACATATAAAGGGGCTAGGATAACTCACTTGGGGTCAGGGAGTACTTATATAGGGGCTAGGGTAACTCACTTGGGGTCAGGGAGTACTTATTTGGGACTAGGGTACTCACTTAGGGACAGGGAGTTCTTATATGGGACTAGGGTTACTCACTTGGGGTCAGGGAGTACATATCAAGGGACTAGGATAACTCACTAGCGGTCAGAGAGTACATATAAAGGGGCTAGGATAACTCACTTAGGGGTCAGGGAGTACTTATATAGGGGCTAGGGTAACTCACTTGCCGTCAGAGAGTACATATAAAGGTGCTAGTATAACTCACTTCGGGTCAGGGAGTACTACTATGGGACTAGGGTAACTCACTTGAGGTCAGAAAGTACATATAAAGGGGCTAGGATAAATCACTTGGGGTCAGGGAGTACTTATAAAGGGGCTATGGTAACCCACTTGGGGTCAGGGAGTACTACTATGGGACTAGGGTAACTCACTTGGGGCCAGAGAGTACTTATAAAAGGGCTAAGATAACTCACTTGAGGTCTGGGAGTCCTTATAAAGGGGTTTGAATAACTCACTTGCGGTCAGAGAGTACATATAAGGGGCTAGGATAACTCACTTGGGGTCAGGGAGTACTACTATGGGACTAGGGTAACTCACTTGGGGTCAGAGAGTACTTATAAAAGGGCTAAGATAACTCACTTGAGGTCTGGGAGTACTTATAAAGGGGTTTGAATAACTCACTTGCGGTCAGAGAGTACATATAAGGCACTAGGATAACTCAATTGGGGTCAGGGAGTACTTATAAGGGGGCTATGGTAACTCACTTAGGGTCAGGGAGTACTTCTATTGGCCTAGGGTAACTCACTTGCGGTCAGACAGTACATATAACGGGGCTAGGATAACTCACTTGTGGTCAGGGAGTACTTATAAAGGGGCTATGGTAACCCACTTGGGGTCAGGGAGTACTAATATGGGACTAGGGTAACTCACTTGGGGTCAGAGAGTACTTATAAAATGGCTAGGATATCTCACTTGAGGTCAGAGAGTACATATAAAGGGGCTAGGATAACTTACTTGGGGTCAGGGAGTACTACTATGGGACTAGGGTAACGCACTTGAGGTCAGAGAGTACATATAAAGGGGCTAGGATAACTCACTTGGGGTCAGCGAGTACTTATAAAGGTGAAATTGTAACTCACTTGGGGTCAGAGAGTACATATAAATGGGCTAGTATAACTCACTTGGGGTCAGGGAGTACTTATAAGGGGGCTATGGTAACTCACTTGGTGTCAGGGAGTACTTATATTGGCCTAGGGTAACTCACTTGCCGTCAGAGAGTACATATAAAGGGGCTAGTATAACTCACTTGGGGTCAGGGAGTACTACTATGGGACTAGGGTAACGCACTTGCGGTCAGAGAGTACATATAAAGGGGCTAGGATAACTCACTTGGGGTCAGGGAGTACTTATTTGGGACTAGGGTACTCACTTAGGGACAGGGAGTTCTTATATGGGACTAGGGTTACTCACTTGGGGTCAGGGAGTACTTCGATGTGACTAGGATAACTCACTTGGGGTCAGGGAGTACTTACAAAGGGGCTAGGATAACTCACTTGGGGTGAGGTAGTACTTATAAAGGGGCTATGGTAACTCATTTGGGGCCAGGGAGTACTAATATGAAACTAGGGTAACACACTTGGGGTCAGGGAGTACTTATAAAGGGGCTAGGATAACTCACTTGGGGTCAGGGAGTACATATAAAGGGGCTAGGATAACACACTAGCGGTCAGAGAGTACATATAAAGGGGCTAGGATAACTCACTTGGGGTCAGGGAGTACTTCGATGGGACTAGGATAACTCACTTGGTGTCACAGAGTACATTTATGTGACTAAGGTAACACCCTTGGGGACAGGGAGTACTTATATTGGCCTAGGGTAACTCACTTGCCGTCAGAGAGTACAGATAAAGGGGCTAGTATAACTCACTTGGGGTCAAGGAGTACATATAAATGGGCTAGTATAACTCACTTGGGGTCAGGGTGTACTTATAAGGGGGCTATGGTAACTCACTTGGTGTCAGGGAGTACTTATATTGGCCTAGGGTAACTCACTTGCCTTCAGAGAGTACATATAAAGGGGCTAGTATAACTAACTTGGGGTCAGGGAGTACTACTATGGAACTAGGGTAACGCACTTGCGGTCAGAGAGTACATATAAAGGGGCTAGGATAACTCACTTATGGTCAGGGAGTACTTATAAAGGTGATATGGTAACTCACTTGGGGTCAGGGAGTACTTCTATGGGACTAGGGTAACTCACTTGAGGTCAGAGAGTACATATAAAGGGGCTAGGATAACTCGCTTGGGGTCAGGGAGTACATATAAAGGGGCTAGGATAACTCACTAGCGGTCAGAGAGTACATATAAAGGTGCTAGGATAACTCACTTAGGGGTCAGGGAGTACTTATATAGGGGCTAGGGTAACTCACTTGGGGTCAGGGAGTACTTATATGGGACTAGGGCTACTCACTTGGGGTCAGTGAGTACATATAAAGGGGCTAGGATAACTCACTAGCGGTCAGAGAGTACATATAAAGGGGCTAGGATAACTCACTTAGGGGTCAGGGAGTACTTATATAGGGGCTAGGGTAACTCACTTGGGGTCAGGGAGTACTTCGATGGGACTAGGATAACTCACTTGGTGTCACGGAGTACATTTATGTGACTAAGGTAAAACACTTGGGGACAGGGAGTACTTATATTGGCCTAGGGTAACTCACTTGCCGTCAGAGAGTACATATAAAGGGGCTAGTATAACTCACTTGGGGTCAGGGAGTACTTATATTGGCCTAGGGTAACTCACTTGCCGTCAGAGAGTACATATAAAAGTGCTAGTATAACTCACTTCGGGTCAGGGAGTACTACTATGGGACTAGGGTAACGCGCTTGCGGTCAGAGTGTACATATAAAAGGGGTAGGATAACTCACTTGTGGTCAGGGAGTACTTATAAAGTTGATATGGTAACTCACTTGGGGTCAGGGAGAACTTCTATGGGACTAGGGTAACTCACTTGAGGTCAGAAAGTACATATAAAGGGGCTAGGATAACTCACTTGGGGTCAGGGAGTACTTATAAAGGGGCTATGGTAACCCACTTGGGGTCAGGGAGTACTACTATGGGACTAGGGTAACTCACTTGGGGCCAGAGAGTACTTATAAAAGGGCTAAGATAACTCACTTGAGGTCTGGGAGTACTTATAAAGGGGTTTGAATAACTCGCTTGCGGTCAGAGAGTACATATAAGGGGCTAGGATAACTCACTTGGGGTCAGGGAGTACTTATAAGGGGGCTATGGTAACTCACTTGGGGTCAGGGAGTACTTCTATTGGCCTAGGGTAACTCACTTGCGGTCAGACAATACATATAAAGGGGCTAGGATAACTCACTTGTCGTCAGGGAGTACTTATAAAGGGGCTATGGTAACCCACTTGGGGTCAGGGAGTACTTATAAGGGGGCTATGGTAACTCACTTGGGGTCAGGGAGTACTTCTATTGGCCTAGGGTAACTCACTTGCGGTCAGACAATACATATAAAGGGGCTAGGATAACTCACTTGTGGTCAGGGAGTACTTATAAAGGGGCTAGGATAACTCACTTGGGGTCAGGGAGTACTACTATGGGACTAGGGTAACGCACTTGAGGTCAGAGAGTACATATAAAGGGGCTAGGATAACTCACTTGGGGTCAGCGAGTACTTATAAAGGTGAAATTGTAAGTCACTTGGGGTCAGAGAGTACATATAAATGGGCTATTATAACTCACTTGGGGTCAGGGAGTACTTATAAGGGGGCTATGGTAACTCACTTGGTGTCAGGGTGTACTTATATTGGCCTAGGGTAACTCACTTGCCGTCAGAGAGTACATATAAAGGGGCTAGTATAACTCACTTGGGGTCAGGGAGTACTACTATGGGACTAGGGTAACGCATTTGCGGTCAGAGAGTACATATAAAGGGGCTAGGATAACTCACTTGTGGTCAGGGAGTATATATAAAGGGGCTAGGATAACTCACTTGGGGTCAGGGAGTACTTATATAGGGGCTAGGGTAACTCACTTGGGGTCAGGGAGTACTTATTTGGGACTAGGGTACTCACTTAGGGACAGGCAGTTCTTATATGGGACTAGGGTTACTCACTTGGGGTCAGGGAGTACATATCAAGGGGCTAGGTTAACTCACTAGCGGTCAGAGAGTACATATAAAGGGGCTAGGATAACTCACTTAGGGGTCAGGGAGTACTTATATAGGGGCTAGGGTAACTCACTTGGGGTCAGGGAGTACTTCGATGGGACTAGAATAACTCACTTGGTGTCACGAAGTACATTTATGTGACTAAGGTAACACACTTGGGGACAGGGAGTACTTATATTGGCCTAGGGTAACTCACTTGCCGTCAGAGAGTACATATAAAGGGGCTAGTATAACTCACTTGGGGTCAGGGAGTACTTATATTGGCCTAGGGTAACTCACTTGCCGTCAGAGAGTACATATAAAGGTGCTAGTATAACTCACTTCGGGTCAGGGAGTACTACTATGGGACTAGGGTAACGCACTTGCGGTCAGAGGGTACATATAAAAGGGCTAGGATAACTCACTTGTGGTCAGGGAGTACTTATAAAGTTGATATGGTAACTCACTTGGGGTCAGGGAGAACTTCTATGGGACTAGGGTAACTCACTTGAGGTCAGAAAGTACATATAAAGGGGCTAGGATAACTCACTTGGGGTCAGGGAGTACTTATAAAGGGGCTATGGTAACCCACTTGGGGTCAGGGAGTACATATAAGAGGCTAGTATAACTCACTTGGGGTCAGGGAGTACTTATAAGGGGGCTATGGTAACTCACTTCGGGTCAGGGAGTACTTATATTGGCCTAGGGTAACTCACTTGCCCTCAGAGAGTACATATAAAGGTGCTAGTATAACTCACTTCGGGTCAGGGAGTACTACTATGGGACTAGGGTAACGCACTTGCGGTCAGAGGGTACATATAAAGGGGCTAGGATAACTCACTTGTGGTCAGGGAGTACTTATAAAGTTGATATGGTAACTCACTTAGGGTCAGGGAGAACTTCTATGGGACTAGGGTAACTCACTTGAGGTCAGAAAGTACATATAAAAGGGCTAGGATAACTCACTTGGGTTCGGAAAGTACTTATAAAGGTGATATTGTAAATCAATTGGGGTCAGAGACTACATATAAAGTGTCTAGGATAACTCAATTGTGGTCAGGGAGTACTTATAAAGGTGATATGGTAACTCTCTTGGGGTCAGGGAGTACTTATAAGGGACTAGGGTAACTCACTTGGGGTCCTGGAGTACATGTAAAGCGGCTAGGATAACTCACTTGCCGTCAGAGAGTACATATAAAGGGGCTAGGATAACTCACTTGGGGTCAGGGAGTACTTATAAGGGGGCTAAGGTAACTCACTTGGGGTCAGGGAGTACTTCTATTGGCCTAGGGTAACTCACTTGCGGTCAGACAGTACATATAAAGGGGCTAGGATAACTCATTTGTGGTCAGGGAGTACTTATAAAGGGGCTATGGTAACCCACTTGGTGTCAGGGAGTACTAATATGGGACTAGGGTAACTCACTTGGGGTCAGAGAGTACTTATAAAGGGGCTAGGATAACTCACTTGAGGACAGAGAGTACATATAAAGGGGCTAGGATAACTCACTTGGGGTCAGGGAGTACTTATAAAGGGGCTAGGATAACTCACTTGGGGTCAGGGAGTACTACTATGGGACTAGGGTAACGCACTTGAGGTCAGAAAGTACATAAAAGAGGCTAGGATAACTCACTTGGGGTCAGCGAGTACTTATAAAGGTGAAATTGTAACTCACTTGGGGTCAGAGAGTACATATAAATGGGCTAGTATAAGTCACTTGGGGTCAGGGAGTACTTATAAGGGGGCTATGGTAACTCACTTGGTGTCAGGGTGTACTTATATTGGCCTAGGGTAACTCACTTGCCGTCAAAGAGTACATATAAAGGGGCTAGTATAACTCACTTGGGGTCAGGGAGTACTACTATGGGACTAGGGTAACGCACTTGCGGTCAGAGAGTACATATAAAGGGGCTAGGATAACTCACTTGTGGTCAGGGAGTACATATAAAGGGGCTAGGATAACTCACTTGGGGTCAGGGAGTACTTATATAGGGGCTAGGGTAACTCACTTGGGGTCAGGGAGTACTTATTTGGGACTAGGGTACTCACTTAGGGACAGGTAGTTCTTATATGGGACTAGGGTTACTCACTTGGGGTCAGGGAGTACATATCAAGGGACTAGGATAACTCACTAGCGGTCAGAGAGTACATATAAAGGGGCTAGGATAACTCACTTAGGGGTCAGGGAGTACTTATATAGGGGCTAGGGTAACTCACTTGCCGTCAGAGAGTACATATAAAGGTGCTAGTATAACTCACTTCGGGTCAGGGAGTACTACTATGGGACTAGGGTAACGCACTTGCGGTCAGATAGTACATATAAAAGGGCTAGGATAACTCACTTGTGGTCAGGGAGTACTTATAAAGTTGATATGGTAACTCACTTGGGGTCAGGGAGAACTTCTATGGGACTAGGGTAACTCACTTGAGGTCAGAAAGTACATATAAAGGGGCTAGGATAACTCACTTGGGGTCAGGGAGTACTTATAAAGGGGCTATGGTAACCCACTTGGGGTCAGGGAGTACTACTATGGGACTAGGGTAACTCACTTGGGGCCAGAGAGTACTTATAAAAGGGCTAAGATAACTCACTTGAGGTCTGGGAGTCCTTATAAAGGGGTTTGAATAACTCACTTGCGGTCAGAGAGTACATATAAGGGGCTAGGATAACTCACTTGGGGTCAGGGAGTACTACTATGGGACTAGGGTAACTCACTTGGGGTCAGAGAGTACTTATAAAAGGGCTAAGATAACTCACTTGAGGTCTGGGAGTACTTATAAAGGGGTTTGAATAACTCACTTGCGGTCAGAGAGTACATATAAGGCACTAGGATAACTCAATTGGGGTCAGGGAGTACTTATAAGGGGGCTATGGTAACTCACTTAGGGTCAGGGAGTACTTCTATTGGCCTAGGGTAACTCACTTGCGGTCAGACAGTACATATAACGGGGCTAGGATAACTCACTTGTGGTCAGGGAGTACTTATAAAGGGGCTATGGTAACCCACATGGGGTCAGGGAGTACTAATATGGGACTAGGGTAACTCACTTGGGGTCAGAGAGTACTTATAAAGGGGCTAGGATACCTCACTTGAGGTCAGAGAGTACATATAAAGGGGCTAGGATAACTTACTTGGGGTCAGGGAGTACTTATAAAGGGGCTAGGATAACTCACTTGGGGTCAGGGAGTACTACTATGGGACTAGGGTAACGCACTTGAGGTCAGAGAGTACATATAAAGGGGCTAGGATAACTCACTTGGGGTCAGCGAGTACTTATAAAGGTGAAATTGTAACTCACTTGGGGTCAGAGAGTACATATAAATGGGCTAGTATAACTCACTTGGGGTCAGGGAGTACTTATAAGGGGGCTATGGTAACTCACTTGGTGTCAGGGAGTACTTATATTGGCCTAGGGTAACTCAATTGCCGTCAGAGAGTACATATAAAGGGGCTAGTATAACTCACTTGGGGTCAGGGAGTACTACTATGTGACTAGGGTAACGCACTTGCGGTCAGAGAGTACATATAAAGGGGCTAGGATAACTCACTTGTGGTCATGGAGTACATATAAAGGGGCTAGGATAACTCACTTGAGGTCAGGGAGTACTTATATAGGGGCTAGGGTAACTCACTTGGGGTCAGGGAGTACTTTGATGTGACTAGGATAACTCACTTGGGGTCAGGGAGTACTTACAAAGGGGCTAGGATAACTCACTTGGGGTGAGGTAGTACTTATAAAGGGGCTATGGTAACTCACTTGGGGCCAGGGAGTACTAATATGAAACTAGGGTAACACACTTGGGGTCAGGGAGTACTTATAAAGGGGCTAGGATAACTCACTTGGGGTCAGGGAGTACATATAAAGGGGCTAGGATAACACACTAGCGGTCAGAGAGTACATATAAAGGGGCTAGGATAACTCACTTAGGGGTCAGGGAGTACTTATATAGGGGCTAGGGTAACTCACTTGGGGTCAGGGAGTACTTCGATGGGACTAGGATAACTCACTTGGTGTCACGGAGTACATTTATGTGACTAAGGTAACACCCTGGGGGACAGGGAGTACTTATATTGGCCTAGGGTAACTCACTTGCCGTCAGAGAGTACATATAAAGGGGCTAGTATAACTCACTTGGGGTCAAGGAGTACATATAAATGGGCTAGTATAACTCACTTGGGGTCAGGGTGTACTTATAAGGGGGCTATGGTAACTCACTTGGGGTCAGGGAGTACTTATATTGGCCTAGGGTAACTCACTTGCCGTCAGAGAGTACATATAAAGGTGCTAGGATAACTCACTTATGGTCAGGGAGTACTTATAAAGGTGATATGGTAACTCACTTGGGGTCAGGGAGTACTTATATTGGCCTAGGGTAACTCACTTGCCTTCAAAGAGTACATATAAAGGGGCTAGTATAACTAACTTGGGGTCAGGGAGTACTACTATGGGAATAGGGTAACGCACTTGCGGTCAGAGAGTACATATAAAGGGGCTAGGATAACTCACTTATGGTCAGGGAGTACTTATAAAGGTGATATGGTAACTCACTTGGGGTCAGGGAGTACTTCTATGGGACTAGGGTAACTCACTTGAGGTCAGAGAGTACATATAAAGGGGCTAGGATAACTCGCTTGGGGTCAGGGAGTACATATAAAGGGGCTAGGATAACTCACTAGCGGTCAGAGAGTACATATAAAGGGGCTAGGATAACTCACTTAGGGGTCAGGGAGTACTTATATAGGGGCTAGGGTAACTCACTTGGGGTCAGGGAGTACTTATATGGGACTAGGGTTACTCACTTGGGGTCAGTGAGTACATATAAAGGGGCTAGGATAACTCACTAGCGGTCAGAGAGTACATATAAAGGGGCTAGGATAACTCACTTAGGGGTCAGGGAGTACTTATATAGGGGCTAGGGTAACTCACTTGGGGTCAGGGAGTACTTCGATGGGACTAGGATAACTCACTTGGTGTCACGGAGTACATTTATGTGACTAAGGTAAAACACTTGGGGACAGGGAGTACTTATATTGGCCTAGGGTAACTCACTTGCCGTCAGAGAGTACATATAAAGGGGCTAGTATAACTCACTTGGGGTCAGGGAGTACTTATATTGGCCTAGGGTAACTCACTTGCCGTCAGAGAGTACATATAAAGGTGCTAGTATAACTCACTTCGGGTCAGGGAGTACTACTATGGGACTAGGGTAACTCACTTGAGGTCAGAAAGTACATATAAAGGGGCTAGGATAACTCACTAGCGGTCAGAGAGTACATATAAAGGGGCTAGGATAACTCACTTAGGGGTCAGGGAGTACTTATATAGGGGCTAGGGTAACTCACTTGGGGTCAGGGAGTACTTCGATGGGACTAGGGTAACTCACTTGGTGTCACGGAGTACATTTATGTGACTAAGGTAACACACTTGGGGACAGGGAGTACTTATATTGGCCTAGGGTAACTCACTTGCCGTCAGAGAGTACATATAAAGGGGCTAATATAACTCACTTGGGGTCAGGGAGTACTTATATTGGCCTAGGGTAACTCACTTGCCGTCAGAGAGTACATATAAAGGTGCTAGTATAACTCACTTCGGGTCAGGGAGTACTACTATGGGACTAGGGTAACTCACTTGAGGTCAGAAAGTACATATAAAGGGGCTAGGATAACTCACTTGGGGTCAGGGAGTACTTATAAAGGGGCTATGGTAACTCACTTCGGGTCAGGGAGTACTTATATTGGCCTAGGGTAACTCACTTGCCCTCAGAGAGTACATATAAAGGGGCTAGTATAACTCACTTGGGGTCAGGGAGTACTACTATGGGACTAGGGTAACGCATTTGCGGTCAGAGAGTACATATAAAGGGGCTAGGATAACTCACTTGTGGTCAGGGAGTATATATAAAGGGGCTAGGATAACTCACTTGGGGTCAGGGAGTACTTATAAGGGGCTAGTGTAACTCACTTGGGGTCAGGGAGTACTTATAAGGGGGCTATGGTAACTCACTTCGGGTCAGGGAGTACTTATATTGGCCTAGGGTAACTCACTTGCCCTCAGAGAGTACATATAAAGGGGCTAGTATAACTCACTTGGGGTCAGGGAGTACTACTATGGGACTAGGGTAACGCATTTGCGGTCAGAGAGTACATATAAAGGGGCTAGGATAACTCACTTGTGGTCAGGGAGTATATATAAAGGGGCTAGGATAACTCACTTGGGGTCAGGGAGTACTTATATAGGGGCTAGGGTAACTCACTTGGGGTCAGGGAGTACTTATTTGGGACTAGGGTACTCACTTAGGGACAGGGAGTTCTTATATGGGACTAGGGTTACTCACTTGGGGTCAGGGAGTACATATCAAGGGGCTAGGTTAACTCACTAGCGGTCAGAGAGTACATATAAAGGGGCTAGGATAACTCACTTAGGGGTCAGGGAGTACTTATATAGGGGCTAGGGTAACTCACTTGGGGTCAGGGAGTACTTCGATGGGACTAGGATAACTCACTTGGTGTCACGGAGTACATTTATGTGACTAAGGTAACACACTTGGGGACAGGGAGTACTTATATTGGCCTAGGGTAACTCACTTGCCGTCAGAGAGTACATATAAAGGGGCTAGTATAACTCACTTAGGGGTCAGGGAGTACTTATATAGGGGCTAGGGTAACTCACTTGCCGTCAGAGAGTACATATAAAGGTGCTAGTATAACTCACTTCGGGTCAGGGAGTACTACTATGGGACTAGGGTAACGCACTTGCGGTCAGAGAGTACATATAAAAGGGCTAGGATAACTCACTTGTGGTCAGGGAGTACTTATAAAGTTGATATGGTAACTCACTTGGGGTCAGGGAGAACTTCTATGGGACTAGGGTAACTCACTTGAGGTCAGAAAGTACATATAAAGGGGCTAGGATAACTCACTTGGGGTCAGGGAGTACTTATAAAGGCCTAGGGTAACTCAATTGCCGTCAGAGAGTACATATAAAGGGGCTAGTATAACTCACTTGGGGTCAGGGAGTACTTACAAAGGGGCTAGGATAACTCACTTGGGGTGAGGTAGTACTTATAAAGGGGCTATGGTAACTCACTTGGGGCCAGGGAGTACTAATATGAAACTAGGGTAACACACTTGGGGTCAGGGAGTACTTCGATGGGACTAGGATAACACACTTGGTGTCACGGAGTACATTTATGTGACTAAGGTAACACCCTTGGGGACAGGGAGTACTTATATTGGCCTAGGGTAACTCACTTGCCGTCAGAGAGTACATATAAAGGGGCTAGTATAACTCACTTGGGGTCAAGGAGTACATATAAATGGGCTAGTATAACTCACTTGGGGTCAGGGAGTACTTATAAGGGGGCTATGGTAACTCACTTCGGGTCAGGGAGTACTTATATTGGCCTAGGGTAACTCACTTGCCGTCAGAGAGTACATATAAAGGTGCTAGTATAACTCACTTCGGGTCAGGGAGTACTACTATGGGACTAGGGTAACGCACTTGCGGTCAGAGGGTACATATAAAGGGGCTAGGATAACTCACTTGTGGTCAGGGAGTACTTATAAAGTTGATATGGTAACTCACTTAGGGTCAGGGAGAACTTCCATGGGACTAGGGTAACTCACTTGAGGTTAGAAAGTACATATAAAGGGGCTAGGATAACTCACTTGGGGTCAGGGAGTACTTATAAAGGGGCTATGGTAACCCACTTGGGGTCAGGGAGTACTACTATGGAACTAGGGTAACTCACTTGGGGCCAGAGAGTACTTATAAAAGGGCTAAGATAACTCACTTGAGGTCTGGGAGTCCTTATAAAGGGGTTTGAATAACTCACTTGCGGTCAGAGAGTACATATAAGGGGCTAGGATAACTCACTTGGGGTCAGGGAGTACTACTATGGGACTAGGGTAACTCACTTGGGGTCAGAGAGTACTTATAAAAGGGCTAAGATAACTCACTTGAGGTCTGGGAGTACTTATAAAGGGGTTTGAATAACTCACTTGCGGTCAGAGAGTACATATAAGGCACTAGGATAACTCAATTGGGGTCAGGGAGTACTTATAAGGGGGCTATGGTAACTCACTTAGGGTCAGGGAGTACTTCTATTGGCCTAGGGTAACTCACTTGCGGTCAGACAGTACATATAACGGGGCTAGGATAACTCACTTGTGGTCAGGGAGTACTTATAAAGGGGCTATGGTAACCCACTTGGGGTCAGGGAGTACTAATATGGGACTAGGGTAACTCACTTGGGGTCAGAGAGTACTTATAAAGGGGCTAGGATAACTCACTTGAGGTCAGAGAGTACATATAAAGGGGCTAGGATAACTTACTTGGGGTCAGGGAGTACTTATAAAGGGGCTAGGATAACTCACTTGGGGTCAGGGAGTACTACTATGGGACTAGGGTAACGCACTTGAGGTCAGAGAGTACATATAAAGGGGCTAGGATAACTCACTTGGGGTCAGCGAGTACTTATAAAGGTGAAATTGTAACTCACTTGGGGTCAGAGAGTACATATAAATGGGCTAGTATAACTCACTTGGGGTCAGGGAGTACTTATAAGGGGGCTATGGTAACTCACTTGGTGTCAGGGAGTACTTATATTGGCCTAGGGTAACTCACTTGCCGTCAGAGAGTACATATAAAGGTGCTAGTATAACTCACTTCGGGTCAGGGAGTACTACTATGGGACTAGGGTAACGCACTTGCGGTCAGAGGGTACATATAAAGGGGCTAGGATAACTCACTTGTGGTCAGGGAGTACTTATAAAGTTGATATGGTAACTCACTTAGGGTCAGGGAGAACTTCCATGGGACTAGGGTAACTCACTTGAGGTTAGAAAGTACATATAAAGGGGCTAGGATAACTCACTTGGGGTCAGGGAGTACTTATAAAGGGGCTATGGTAACCCACTTGGGGTCAGGGAGTACTACTATGGGACTAGGGTAACTCACTTGGGGCCAGAGAGTACATATAAAGGGGCTAGGATAACTCACTTATGGTCAGGGAGTACTTATAAAGGTGATATGGTAACTCACTTGGGGTCAGGGAGTACTTCTATGGGACTAGGGTAACTCACTTGAGGTCAGAGAGTACATATAAAGGGGCTAGGATAACTCGCTTGGGGTCAGGGAGTACATATAAAGGGGCTAGGATAACTCACTAGCGGTCAGAGAGTACATATAAAGGGGCTAGGATAACTCACTTAGGGGTCAGGGAGTACTTATATAGGGGCTAGGGTAACTCACTTGGGGTCAGGGAGTACTTATATGGGACTAGGGTTACTCACTTGGGGTCAGTGAGTACATATAAAGGGGCTAGGATAACTCACTAGCGGTCAGAGAGTACATATAAAGGGGCTAGGATAACTCACTTAGGGGTCAGGGAGTACTTATATAGGGGCTAGGGTAACTCACTTGGGGTCAGGGAGTACTTCGATGGGACTAGGATAACTCACTTGGTGTCACGGAGTACATTTATGTGACTAAGGTAAAACACTTGGGGACAGGGAGTACTTATATTGGCCTAGGGTAACTCACTTGCCGTCAGAGAGTACATATAAAGGGGCTAGTATAACTCACTTGGGGTCAGGGAGTACTTATATTGGCCTAGGGTAACTCACTTGCCGTCAGAGAGTACATATAAAGGTGCTAGTATAACTCACTTCGGGTCAGGGAGTACTACTATGGGACTAGGGTAACTCACTTGAGGTCAGAAAGTACATATAAAGGGGCTAGGATAACTCACTAGCGGTCAGAGAGTACATATAAAGGGGCTAGGATAACTCACTTAGGGGTCAGGGAGTACTTATATAGGGGCTAGGGTAACTCACTTGGGGTCAGGGAGTACTTCGATGGGACTAGGGTAACTCACTTGGTGTCACGGAGTACATTTATGTGACTAAGGTAACACACTTGGGGACAGGGAGTACTTATATTGGCCTAGGGTAACTCACTTGCCGTCAGAGAGTACATATAAAGGGGCTAATATAACTCACTTGGGGTCAGGGAGTACTTATATTGGCCTAGGGTAACTCACTTGCCGTCAGAGAGTACATATAAAGGTGCTAGTATAACTCTCTTCGGGTCAGGGAGTACTACTATGGGACTAGGGTAACTCACTTGAGGTCAGAAAGTACATATAAAGGGGCTAGGATAACTCACTTGGGGTCAGGGAGTACTTATAAAGGGGCTATGGTAACTCACTTCGGGTCAGGGAGTACTTATATTGGCCTAGGGTAACTCACTTGCCCTCAGAGAGTACATATAAAGGGGCTAGTATAACTCACTTGGGGTCAGGGAGTACTACTATGGGACTAGGGTAACGCATTTGCGGTCAGAGAGTACATATAAAGGGGCTAGGATAACTCACTTGTGGTCAGGGAGTATATATAAAGGGGCTAGGATAACTCACTTGGGGTCAGGGAGTACTTATAAGGGGCTAGTGTAACTCACTTGGGGTCAGGGAGTACTTATAAGGGGGCTATGGTAACTCACTTCGGGTCAGGGAGTACTTATATTGGCCTAGGGTAACTCACTTGCCCTCAGAGAGTACATATAAAGGGGCTAGTATAACTCACTTGGGGTCAGGGAGTACTACTATGGGACTAGGGTAACCCATTTGCGGTCAGAGAGTACATATAAAGGGGCTAGGATAACTCACTTGTGGTCAGGGAGTATATATAAAGGGGCTAGGATAACTCACTTGGGGTCAGGGAGTACTTATATAGGGGCTAGGGTAACTCACTTGGGGTCAGGGAGTACTTATTTGGGACTAGGGTACTCACTTAGGGACAGGGAGTTCTTATATGGGACTAGGGTTACTCACTTGGAGTCAGGGAGTACATATCAAGGGGCTAGGTTAACTCACTAGCGGTCAGAGAGTACATATAAAGGGGCTAGGATAACTCACTTAGGGGTCAGGGAGTACTTATATAGGGGCTAGGGTAACTCACTTGGGGTCAGGGAGTACTTCGATGGGACTAGGATAACTCACTTGGTGTCACGGAGTACATTTATGTGACTAAGGTAACACACTTGGGGACAGGGAGTACTTATATTGGCCTAGGGTAACTCACTTGCCGTCAGAGAGTACATATAAAGGGGCTAGTATAACTCACTTAGGGGTCAGGGAGTACTTATATAGGGGCTAGGGTAACTCACTTGCCGTCAGAGAGTACATATAAAGGTGCTAGTATAACTCACTTCGGGTCAGGGAGTACTACTATGGGACTAGGGTAACGCACTTGCGGTCAGAGAGTACATATAAAAGGGCTAGGATAACTCACTTGTGGTCAGGGAGTACTTATAAAGTTGATATGGTAACTCACTTGGGGTCAGGGAGAACTTCTATGGGACTAGGGTAACTCACTTGAGGTCAGAAAGTACATATAAAGGGGCTAGGATAACTCACTTGGGGTCAGGGAGTACTTATAAAGGCCTAGGGTAACTCAATTGCCGTCAGAGAGTACATATAAAGGGGCTAGTATAACTCACTTGGGGTCAGGGAGTACTTACAAAGGGGCTAGGATAACTCACTTGGGGTGAGGTAGTACTTATAAAGGGGCTATGGTAACTCACTTGGGGCCAGGGAGTACTAATATGAAACTAGGGTAACACACTTGGGGTCAGGGAGTACTTCGATGGGACTAGGATAACACACTTGGTGTCACGGAGTACATTTATGTGACTAAGGTAACACCCTTGGGGACAGGGAGTACTTATATTGGCCTAGGGTAACTCACATGCCGTCAGAGAGTACATATAAAGGGGCTAGTATAACTCACTTGGGGTCAAGGAGTACATATAAATGGGCTAGTATAACTCACTTGGGGTCAGGGAGTACTTATAAGGGGGCTATGGTAACTCACTTCGGGTCAGGGAGTACTTATATTGGCCTAGGGTAACTCACTTGCCGTCAGAGAGTACATATAAAGGTGCTAGTATAACTCACTTCGGGTCAGGGAGTACTACTATGGGACTAGGGTAACGCACTTGCGGTCAGAGGGTACATATAAAGGGGCTAGGATAACTCACTTGTGGTCAGGGAGTACTTATAAAGTTGATATGGTAACTCACTTAGGGTCAGGGAGAACTTCCATGGGACTAGGGTAACTCACTTGAGGTTAGAAAGTACATATAAAGGGGCTAGGATAACTCACTTGGGGTCAGGGAGTACTTATAAAGGGGCTATGGTAACCCACTTGGGGTCAGGGAGTACTACTATGGAACTAGGGTAACTCACTTGGGGCCAGAGAGTACTTATAAAAGGGCTAAGATAACTCACTTGAGGTCTGGGAGTCCTTATAAAGGGGTTTGAATAACTCACTTGCGGTCAGAGAGTACATATAAGGGGCTAGGATAACTCACTTGGGGTCAGGGAGTACTACTATGGGACTAGGGTAACTCACTTGGGGTCAGAGAGTACTTATAAAAGGGCTAAGATAACTCACTTGAGGTCTGGGAGTACTTATAAAGGGGTTTGAATAACTCACTTGCGGTCAGAGAGTACATATAAGGCACTAGGATAACTCAATTGGGGTCAGGGAGTACTTATAAGGGGGCTATGGTAACTCACTTAGGGTCAGGGAGTACTTCTATTGGCCTAGGGTAACTCACTTGCGGTCAGACAGTACATATAACGGGGCTAGGATAACTCACTTGTGGTCAGGGAGTACTTATAAAGGGGCTATGGTAACCCACTTGGGGTCAGGGAGTACTAATATGGGACTAGGGTAACTCACTTGGGGTCAGAGAGTACTTATAAAGGGGCTAGGATAACTCACTTGAGGTCAGAGAGTACATATAAAGGGGCTAGGATAACTTACTTGGGGTCAGGGAGTACTTATAAAGGGGCTAGGATAACTCACTTGGGGTCAGGGAGTACTACTATGGGACTAGGGTAACGCACTTGAGGTCAGAGAGTACATATAAAGGGGCTAGGATAACTCACTTGGGGTCAGCGAGTACTTATAAAGGTGAAATTGTAACTCACTTGGGGTCAGAGAGTACATATAAATGGGCTAGTATAACTCACTTGGGGTCAGGGAGTACTTATAAGGGGGCTATGGTAACTCACTTGGTGTCAGGGAGTACTTATATTGGCCTAGGGTAACTCACTTGCCGTCAGAGAGTACATATAAAGGTGCTAGTATAACTCACTTCGGGTCAGGGAGTACTACTATGGGACTAGGGTAACGCACTTGCGGTCAGAGGGTACATATAAAGGGGCTAGGATAACTCACTTGTGGTCAGGGAGTACTTATAAAGTTGATATGGTAACTCACTTAGGGTCAGGGAGAACTTCCATGGGACTAGGGTAACTCACTTGAGGTTAGAAAGTACATATAAAGGGGCTAGGATAACTCACTTGGGGTCAGGGAGTACTTATAAAGGGGCTATGGTAACCCACTTGGGGTCAGGGAGTACTACTATGGGACTAGGGTAACTCACTTGGGGCCAGAGAGTACTTATAAAAGGGCTAAGATAACTCACTTGAGGTCTGGGAGTCCTTATAAAGGGGTTTGAATAACTCACTTGCGGTCAGAGAGTACATATAAGGGGCTAGGATAACTCACTTGGGGTCAGGGAGTACTACTATGGGACTAGGGTAACTCACTTGGGGTCAGAGAGTACTTATAAAAGGGCTAAGATAACTCACTTGAGGTCTGGGAGTACTTATAAAGGGGTTTGAATAACTCACTTGCGGTCAGAGAGTACATATAAGGCACTAGGATAACTCAATTGGGGTCAGGGAGTACTTATAAGGGGGCTATGGTAACTCACTTAGGGTCAGGGAGTACTTCTATTGGCCTAGGGTAACTCACTTGCGGTCAGACAGTACATATAACGGGGCTAGGATAACTCACTTGTGGTCAGGGAGTACTTATAAAGGGGCTATGGTAACCCACTTGGGGTCAGGGAGTACTAATATGGGACTAGGGTAACTCACTTGGGGTCAGAGAGTACTTATAAAGGGGCTAGGATAACTCACTTGAGGTCAGAGAGTACATATAAAGGGGCTAGGATAACTTACTTGGGGTCAGGGAGTACTTATAAAGGGGCTAGGATAACTCACTTGGGGTCAGGGAGTACTACTATGGGACTAGGGTAACGCACTTGAGGTCAGAGAGTACATATAAAGGGGCTAGGATAACTCACTTGGGGTCAGCGAGTACTTATAAAGGTGAAATTGTAACTCACTTGGGGTCAGAGAGTACATATAAATGGGCTAGTATAACTCACTTGGGGTCAGGGAGTACTTATAAGGGGGCTATGGTAACTCACTTGGTGTCAGGGAGTACTTATATTGGCCTAGGGTAACTCACTTGCCGTCAGAGAGTACATATAAAGGGGCTAGTATAACTCACTTGGGGTCAGGGAGTACTACTATGGGACTAGGGTAACGCACTTGCGGTCAGAGAGTACATATAAAGGGGCTAGGATAACTCACTTGTGGTCATGGAGTACATATAAAGGGGCTAGGATAACTCACTTGAGGTCAGGGAGTACTTATATAGGGGCTAGGGTAACTCACTTGGGGTCAGGGAGTACTTATTTGGGACTAGGGTACTCACTTAGGGACAGGGAGTTCTTATTTGGGACTAGGGTTACTCACTTGGGGTCAGGGAGTACTTCGATGTGACTAGGATAACTCACTTGGGGTCAGGGAGTACTTACAAAGGGGCTAGGATAACTCACTTGGGGTGAGGTAGTACTTATAAAGGGGCTATGGTAACTTACTTGGGGCCAGGGAGTACTAATATGAAACTAGGGTAACACACTTGGGGTCAGGGAGTACTTATAAAGGGGCTAGGATAACTCACTTGGGGTCAGGGAGTACATATAAAGGGGCTAGGATAACACACTAGCGGTCAGAGAGTACATATAAAGGAGCTAGGATAACTCACTTAGGGGTCAGGGAGTACTTATATAGGGGCTAGGGTAACTCACTTGGGGTCAGGGAGTACTTCGATGGGACTAGGATAACTCACTTGGTGTCACGGAGTACATTTATGTGACTAAGGTAACACCCTTGGGGACAGGGAGTACTTATATTGGCCTAGGGTAACTCACTTGCCGTCAGAGAGTACATATAAGGGGCTAGTATAACTCACTTGGGGTCAAGGAGTACATATAAATGGGCTAGTATAACTCACTTGGGGTCAGGGTGTACTTATAAGGGGGCTATGGTAACTCACTTGGGGTCAGGGAGTACTTATATTGGCCTAGGGTAACTCACTTGCCGTCAGAGAGTACATATAAAGGTGCTAGGATAACTCACTTCGGGTCAGGGAGTACTACTATGGGACTAGGGTAACGCACTTGCGTTGAGAGAGTACATATAAAGGGGCTAGGATAACTCACTTATGGTCAGGGAGTACTTATAAAGTTGATATGATAACTCACTTGGGGTCAGGGAGAACTTCTATGGGACTAGGGTAACTCACTTGAGGTCAGAAAGTACATATAAAGGGGCTAGGATAACTCACTTGAGGTCAGGGAGTACTTATAAAGGTGATATTGTAAATCACTTGGGGTCAGAGACTACATATAAAGTGTCTAGGATAACTCACTTGTGGTCAGGGAGTACTTATAAAGGTGATATAGTAACTCTCTTGGGGTCAGGGAGTACTTATAAGGGGGCTATGGTAACTCACTTGGTGTCAGGGAGTACTTATATTGGCCTAGGGTAACTCACTTGCCTTCAGAGAGTACATATAAAGGGGCTAGTATAACTCACTTGGGGTCAGGGAGTACTACTATGGGACTAGTGTAACGCACTTGCGGTCAGAGAGTACATATAAAGGGGCTATTATAACTCACTTATGGTCAGGGAGTACTTATAAAGGCGATATGGTAACTCACTTGGGGTCAGGGAGTACTTATATTAGCCTAGGGTAACTCACTTGCCTTCAGAGAGTACATATAAAGGGGCTAGTATAACTAACTTGGGGTCAGGGAGTACTACTATGGGACTAGGTTAACGCACTTGCGGTCAGAGAGTACATATAAAGGGGCTAGGATAACTCACTTATGGTCAGGGAGTACTTATAAAGGTGATATGGTAACTCACTTGGGGTCAGGGAGTACTTCTATGGGACTAGGGTAACTCACTTGAGGTCAGAGAGTACATATAAAGGGGCTAGGATAACTCGCTTGGGGTCAGGGAGTACATATAAAGGGGCTAGGATAACTCACTAGCGGTCAGAGAGTACATATAAAGGGGCTAGGATAACTCACTTAGGGGTCAGGGAGTACTTATATAGGGGCTAGGGTAACTCACTTGGGGTCAGGGAGTACTTATATGGGACTAGGGTTACTCACTTGGGGTCAGTGAGTACATATAAAGGGGCTAGGATAACTCACTAGCGGTCAGAGAGTACATATAAAGGGGCTAGGATAACTCACTTAGGGGTCAGGGAGTACTTATATAGGGGCTAGGGTAACTCACTTGGGGTCAGGGAGTAGTTCGATGGGACTAGGATAACTCACTTGGTGTCACGGAGTACATTTATGTGACTAAGGTAACACACTTGGGGACAGGGAGTACTTATATTGGCCTAGGGTAACTCACTTGCCGTCAGAGAGTACATATAAAGGGGCTAGTATAACTCACTTGGGGTCAGGGAGTACTTATATTGGCCTAGGGTAACTCACTTGCCGTCAGAGAGTACATATAAAGGTGCTAGTATAACTCACTTCGGGTCAGGGAGTACTACTATGGGACTAGGGTAACGCGCTTGCGGTCAGAGTGTACATATAAAAGGGCTAGGATAACTCACTTGTGGTCAGGGAGTACTTATAAAGTTGATATGGTAACTCACTTGGGGTCAGGGAGAACTTCTATGGGACTAGGGTAACTCACTTGAGGTCAGAAAGTACATATAAAGGGGCTAGGATAACTCACTTGGGGTCAGGGAGTACTTATAAAGGGGCTATGGTAACCCACTTGGGGTCAGGGAGTACTACTATGGGACTAGGGTAACTCACTTGGGGCCAGAGAGTACTTATAAAAGGGCTAAGATAACTCACTTGAGGTCTGGGAGTACTTATAAAGGGGTTTGAATAACTCACTTGCGGTCAGAGAGTACATATAAGGGGCAAGGATAACTCACTTGGGGTCAGGGAGTACTTATAAGGGGGCTATGGTAACTCACTTGGGGTCAGGGAGTACTTCTATTGGCCTAGGGTAACTCACTTGCGGTCAGACAATACATATAAAGGGGCTAAAATAAATCACTTGTGGTCAGGGAGTACTTATAAAGGGGCTATGGTAACCCACTTGGGGTCAGGGAGTACTTATAAGGGGGCTATGGTAACTCACTTGGGGTCAGGGAGTACTTCTATTGGCCTAGGGTAACTCACTTGCGGTCAGACAATACATATAAAGGGGCTAGGATAACTCACTTGTGGTCAGGGAGTACTTATAAAGGGGCTAGGATAACTCACTTGGGGTCAGGGAGTACTACTATGGGACTAGGGTAACGCACTTGAGGTCAGAGAGTACATATAAAGGGGCTAGGATAACTCACTTGGGGTCAGCGAGTACTTATAAAGGTGAAATTGTAACTCACTTGGGGTCAGAGAGTACATATAAATAGGCTATTATAACTCACTTGGGGTCAGGGAGTACTTATTTGGGACTAGGGTACTCACTTAGGGACAGGGAGTTCTTATATGGGACTAGGGTTACTCACTTGGGGTCAGGGAATACATATCAAGGGGCTAGGATAACTCACTAACGGTCAGAGAGTACATATAAAGGGGCTAGGATAACTCACTTAGGGGTCAGGGAGTACTTATATAGGGGCTAGGGTAACTCACTTGAGGTCAGGGAGTACTTCGATGGGACTAGGATAACTCACTTGGTGTCACGGAGTACATTTATGTGACTAAGGTAACACACTTGGGGACAGGGAGTACTTATATTGGCCTAGGGTAACTCACTTGCCGTCAGAGAGTACATATAAAGGGGCTAGTATAACTCACTTGGGGTCAGGGAGTACTTATATTGGCCTAGGGTAACTCACTTGCCGTCAGAGAGTACATATAAAGGTGCTAGTATAACTCACTTCGGGTCAGGGAGTACTACTATGGGACTAGGGTAACGCACTTGCGGTCAGAGGGTACATATAAAAGGGCTAGGATAACTCACTTGTGGTCAGGGAGTACTTATAAAGTTGATTTGGTAACTCACTTGGGGTCAGGGAGAACTTCTATGGGACTAGGGTAACTCACTTGAGGTCAGAAAGTACATATAAAGGGGCTAGGATAACTCACTTGGGGTCAGGGAGTACTTATAAAGGGGCTATGGTAACCCACTTGGGGTCAGGGAGTACATATAAGGGGCTAGTGTAACTCACTTGGGGTCAGGGAGTACTTATAAGGGGGCTATGGTAACTCACTTCGGGTCAGGGAGTACTTATATTGGCCTAGGGTAACTCACTTGCCGTCAGAGAATACATATAAAGGTGCTAGTATAACTCACTTCGGGTCAGCGAGTACTACTATGGGACTAGGGTAACGCACTTGCGGTCAGAGGGTACATATAAAGGGGCTAGGATAACTCACTTGTGGTCAGGGAGTACTTATAAAGTTGATATGGTAACTCACTTAGGGTCAGGGAGAACTTCTATGGGACTAGGGTAACTCACTTGAGGTCAGAAAGTACATATAAAAGGGCTAGGATAACTCACTTGGGTTCAGAAAGTACTTATAAAGGTGATATTGTAAATCAATTGGGGTCAGAGACTACATATAAAGTGTCTAGGATAACTCAATTGTGGTCAGGGAGTACTTATAAAGGTGATATGGTAACTCTCTTGGGGTCAGGGAGTACTTATAAGGGACTAGGGTAACTCACTTGGGGTCCTGGAGTACATGTAAAGCGGCTAGGATAACTCACTTGCCGTCAGAGAGTACATATAAAGGGGCTAGGATAACTCACTTGGGGTCAGGGAGTACTTATAAAGGGGCTATGGTAACCCACTTGGGGTCAGGGAGTACTACTATGGGACTAGGGTAACTCACTTGTGGCCAGAGAGTACTTATAAAAGGGCTAAGATAACTCACTTGAGGTGTGGGAGTACTTATAAAGGGGTTTGAATAACTCACTTGCGGTCAGAGAGTACATATAAGGGGCTAGGATAACTCACTTGGGGTCAGGGAGTACTTATAAGGGGGCTATGGTAACTCACTTGGGGTCAGGGAGTACATATAAAGGGGCTAGGATAACTCACTTGGGGTCAGGGAGTACTTATATAGGGGCTAGGGTAACTCACTTGGGGTCAGGGAGTACTTATTTGGGACTAGGGTACTTACTTAGGGACAGGGAGTTCTTATATGGGACTAGGGTTACTCACTTGGGGTCAGGGAGTACATATCAAGGGGCTAGGATAACTCACTAGCGGTCAGAGAGTACATATAAAGGGGCTAGGATAAATCACTTAGGGGTCAGGGAGTACTTATATAGGGGCTAGGGTAACTCACTTGGGGTCAGGGAGTACTTCGATGGGACTAGGATAACTCACTTGGTGTCACGGAGTACATTTATGTGACTAAGGTAACACACTTGGGGACAGGGAGTACTTATATTGGCCTAGGGTAACTCACTTGCCGTCAGAGAGTACATATAAAGGGGCTAGTATAACTCACTTGGGGTCAGGGAGTACTTATATTGGCCTAGGGTAACTCACTTGCCGTCAGAGAGTACATATAAAGGTGCTAGTATAACTCACTTGGGGTCAGGGAGTACTTATAAGGGACTAGGGTAACTCACTTGGGGTCCTGGAGTACATGTAAAGCGGCTAGGATAACTCACTTGCCGTCAGAGAGTACATATAAAGGGGCTAGGATAACTCACTTGGGGTCAGGGAGAGTAGAGTAGCTAGGATGGTTCTGGGACCGCGTGGCGAGGGGGTCGGGGTCCCGCGGGGGCAAGGGAAGTAGGGGAATTGCCCCCTCTCCTCGTGCGCGGTTGTGCGCATGCGCATCGTCCTCCCCCGACGTTAAACTCGTAGGGTACACACGTGACCTCCCCCCCTCTAATGTTAAGCAGTGGACGCCTGAGAGAGAGAGAGAGAGAGAGAGAGAGAGAGAGATTCCAGCAGAATAAACTCGTAGGGTACACACGTGGTCCCCCTTACGTTTATCCGTACAAGAGAGAGAGCCCCCCATCCCCCTTACGTTAAGCCATACAAGAGAGAGAGAGTAGTGCGATGATGCGACCTCCCCCCTCTTACGTTAAGCAGTGTACGTCTAAGAGAGAGAGAGAGAGAGAGAGAGATTCCATCTTTGTTCCTCTGTAGCTGATTCTTTGCAATATTTCTAGTACGGGATACAGTGGATTGGTGGAGAGGTAATGTAATAGAAAAAAAAACATAAATTTAAGGGAAAAAGCCTTTCGGCATAAAAAACCCTCTTTATTGAAATACATATGAAATATATATATATATATATATATATATAGGTACCGCAATAAAAACAGCAACAGCATCTATAATTAAAAAGAAAAATTATTTATATTTATTATTAATATTTATTATTATTATTTTTTTGTATTAACTCTTACCGATTTGGTGGGGACTGCCTGTCACACACACACAACCTAGCAGCTCACATAGGCTACATATTAGGTAAACGTAATATTAATTGCAGCCTACGCGAGACTGCAGGTTGCTCCGCTGCAGACTGCTCCGCTGCATGCAGCATCCGCAGGGCTATGGACAGCGAATGTGGCTGCCGCAGTGGCTGCTGCTGTTCGGGTATCGTGCGATACCCTCTTCGCACTGACTGCTGCTGCCTCACAATTGGCCTCACTATTGCCACTGGTTTGGAGGAATGTTTTAGATCCTCCAGCGTCACTTTCTTGTCCGGTAAACTAACTTTCCTTGTGAAACTCATGATGGTTCACTGAAGACTGATTTGAAGAATGCTCTCCTCTACGTGTTCAAATTTTCTCTCTCTCTCTCTCTCTCTCTCTATACTCCAGATGAAGTTTATACATCTTTAACAATACATATTAGCCTTCTCTCCACTTCAGATCAAGTTTACATATTAGCCTTCTCTCCACTTCAGATCAAGTTTACATCTCATTGTCAATGCGGAGAGAAGTTTATATTCAATTATCAATACGTATTAGGTTTCGCGATCGACTTCTTTTAAGGCGAATAGTCCATCGTCGTAGATACTTATCATCCGCTCTGTAATAAGAGCGGAGCCTACGTGACCTTACCTAAAGAGAAGTGGTTGGGACGTATTTGAAACACTTGAAAAGATTTAGGAGCAGTGTTCAATAGGAGTTGGAGGAAAGCGTGTCTTGTTTTCGCGCTTATCGCATCGATTATGGCGCGATCGACAATCCGATCTCTCGATTAATCGATGCGCGCCCAACTTTTTTCCGTCCATCCCCCATTTGTGAAATGAACGATATTTTTTTGTTTTTTTAATTAAAATTTATAAATATATTTTTAATAACATACATAAAAAAAAGTTATAATTGAATTTAATAATAAAATATTATAAAAATGAAGTGGTAGTGAGAGTAGCAGTAGTAGGAGCGGTATCATCTACGAGAAAAAAAAATTAGGAAAAATTATACTACTTATCCAAGCACTTGATAAATTTTTTTTTTTCATCGATTCTTACCGATTGTTGGAGGTTTCCGTAAATGAATTCGACAGTAGCTGGAGAACGTCATTATCCTCGTCGAACCGTATTATATTTTCTGGAGAAATTTCTTGCTCCCAAATTTCTGGCTCCCACTCCATTTCACTACTATAATCTAATAGATTAGCCTCATCATCATCATCATCATCATCATCAATATTTGATGTTGATTTTTGCCGCTGAAGCTTCTTCCTCAACATTCTGACAATCGCGGTCAACGCGTTGTTATTCACTTCACCCCAATCTCCTTCCAAATCTACTTCTTCTTCTTCCTCCACAAATTCATCCATATTCTGAATGTTTTCAATATTTTGTTCAATATTTTGTTCAGTAGTTAATCTGTACAATTTAATTGCACCCATTTTTTTTTTTTTTTTTTTTTTTTTTCATGTTGAAACTATCACGTCAAGCAAACTCGGTAGACTGAGAATGGTAGAGATGTAAGCTCAATACGAAATGTATAATTATTATTATTTTCTCTATCAATACGTATTAGATTTCTCCACTTCACAATAGCTATTAACAGCCTCCTCCTCTTCTACTACCTCGTCCATACTTTGGATGATAACGTTTTTCACGTGAATTCAAGGTTGAGGAGCAGGGGTTTGCTAAGTTGCGTGCCCCTGGAATCCTTGAGGAGATACGTAGCGGGATTGGTACTCTGCACTTTCGCCACCTCGAATATTTCGGTCGTCCAATTTGGCGTGTAGCCTTTGGCGAACATCTGCTTGTATTTACTGATTCGTACGAAATCGCCGACTTTGAACTTGGCACGACCTGCGACCTTGATGTGACTGTATACTGTCTTGAGTAGCTTATCTGCATGCTCGGGTTTCACATCCACGGGACGCATTCCCGTGGTACGATGCTTTCGCGCATTGTACGCATCCACCAACTCTTGCAGCATAGCGCGCCACTTGTAATTGCCGTTCAGCGTAAATCGTTTCCACATTTCCGTCTTCAACGTACGATTCCAGCGCTCGACTATCGACGCTTTCATCACGCTGTAGGTCGAGTAGTGATTTATCCCGCGTTTCCTCATCAACGCCCGAAAGTCACTGTTGTAAAACTCCTTGCCGTTGTCGGTCTGTAAATTTTTCGGACATCTACCGCCGTTCTTCAGTAGGATTCTCGTCATTGCCGTCGTCACTTCTCCGCCGCTCTTGGTCTTCAATGCCACCGCCCAAGCGTATTTCGAGAGGGTATCGATTACAGTGAGAATGTACTGGTGACCCGCATCGACGTAATTGCGCATATCAACAAGATCGGCCTGCCAGAGATCGTCGAAGCCGCGCACGATGACTCTTCTGCGTGGAAAATTTATCCTCGCCGGTGCGTGGAGCTCCTCCACCAACTGTATCTTTTCTTTGCTCATTTTTTTTTTTTTTTTTTTTTTCGAAATTCCTAATGAAAAGTGTTGCTAAGTATTGCTCTTTCCAGATCTCTTTTACTCACTTTATCATCCAATTTTTCGCAAATTGTTTGAAAAATTTGGTCCATCTTTTTCTCAAATTGTTCATTATGTGTATTCAATGCCATTGTCAGATATTGCTTGAATTCAAGCAGTAAATGCTCTAAATTGGGTTCGTGTTTCCTACTCTCACCATCCTGTCCAATTCCAAATTTATTTATCGACATTTCAAATGCACTACTTTGTATTTCAAAAATCAGTCTCTTTTTCCTCTCTATTATTCCTCTTTTTGATGGCTCGTAATGTCGAGAGTAAACATTCTACGATGTATGTTAAACAAATGCAAATTTCACAACAGCAGGAATCAGACATTTAATTTTTTTTTTTACCTCGTACTACCGAAAGACGTTGATATTACACTGAGGTAAGAGTGTAACGTGCAACTTTCTTTATACGATGAGATCCTCCTCGCGCAACTCCTCGATTATCGACTGTATCTCGTTGTGATGACTCGTATTACCGGCAGCCACCGACGCGATCAAAAGTCTCAAACGTTCGATCAATTCATTCGGATCGTTCCAATGTACGTAGTTGATTGGTCCCTCGGTGACACGCATTAGTCCTTTACCCCTTTTTTTCGATGCTGTTGATGCTGCGCCTGACGGTTTACTTGCGCCCGACGGTTTACTTGCGCTAGACGGTTTACTTGCGCCCGATGTTGACGCGTCAGAAGTTGACGATTTTCTTGCGCGTGATGTTGATGGTAACCGATAAGGCGGTAAAATAGGTTTTCCCAATAGCAATGGTTTCATAATTTCTGTATATTTTGCACCTCTATTACCTTTGATTTGTTTTAGACTATCGTTTAACAGTTTATGCGCTTTAGTTTGATTGAGAATACTCTTGTATCGTTCCAAATCGTCGGGTTCTATAATGGCTCGATTGGGTTCTCTCATGAAAATTAGTTCATAAGTACCTCTTGTACCGGTGTATAACTTCTTATCGAGAATAATATCTCCCTCATGACTTATTTCAAATTTACATTTACCAAGCGTCAGTTGATCATCTTCATAACGAGGTCCAAAAGCACGATCAATCAAGTTCTCCCTATCAGTCAGAAGTAATTTAATATACTTGCCAGGGATCGGATGTAATTTAATATGTTGAAAGACATGTTGAAACAAGCCTGGTTCCTGTTTTTCATCAACATTTAATTTTTCTAGCAAACTTTTTTTTGAATCGGGCGATGGTTGATCGGTTATAGAAGACTCGTCGTCGTCGTCGTCGGTCATGAAATCCAATGGATTCGTAATAGTTTCACTAATATTACTACTACTAAGATTCTTTGCTCGTTTATGCGGTGTCGATGTGAAGTAGGCTCCCCTCTTCAATTTATCGTTGTATTTGACAAATGAACTATTTGTGTTATCCTCCGTTTGCGAAACGAGTTTCTTCAATGGTTCGACTATCGGCTTGAATGTCTCATTCAAACTGCTCTCCATTATCGCCTTCTCCGATTTCAAGGCACGATGCTTGTCGCGAATGACCTCGCTCGTCTTGGCGATCCTCTTCAGAAGCGATTTTTCATCCATCGCGATGCTGTATAAAACAGCTATCCCCCGAATTGAACGGTTTTTAACCGACCTGTTGCGATGCTGTATACAACAGCTTTCCCCGAACCGACACGGGTTTTAACCGACCTGACGATCCGAACAGCCTGCGCTCCAGTATCAAACTGACACTCAAGGCCGTGATCGTGAAACCTTACCGGCATGACATTCACAAGGCCGAAACCTTACCGGCCTGTTCACTCGATCGTGGCGTACTCGTTGAAACCTTTGCGATAACGGCCGTTCCTCAGAGGGCTATCCTTGTCTATTACCAAGAAACCGTAATCGCGACTCCAACAGGTCGAACACAATGTGAGAAATTTCTCATACGACAATTTAAATTACAATTATTGTGAGCCGGTCCTCTGTATCTGCCGGTCAGATGATCGTGATCGCGAATTCGTAGTTGATTCGGAAGAAACGGCTTTTTGCATATATGACAATTGGGATCATTATAGTGACGCGATCGTTCGCTAATACTAAGATTATGCATGGGCACGACAGTCCCCAGTTTCTCGCTCGCGATGCGCGCAATGACCTCGAGCTCGCGTACGAACCATTCGATGCAGTCGGCACCCCGATGAGCATCGTATTTCGAGAGTGACGCATCGCGAGCACTTTTTAAATAATAGCCTACACTAATAGGTTCATGCTTCTGATAAATATCACTACTGTTCGATTGTTCAACTTTTGATAATATGCACTCCAGATCCGCGTATACGACGAATGGCACTCGTTCCCCATTTTTGATGTTCTTGAAGGAAACCCAGCGATCCTCGGCTTTGCTCGGCAACATCAAGCGGAGATTATCGTTGAGCTGCGCGCAATCCTGCTCGTGCGACTCGAGCCTCTCCACTGTGCGGAAGTAGTGGAGACATCTAAAAAAAAAAATAAATAAAACATATGCAGTTATACAAAAAAATAAAACATATGCAGTTATATTTGTATCATTATTAATACATACCGATCGCATACATAATGAGCATTTTCTCTCTTGGTGAATTGGCTTCGCACCAGTCTCGAGAGATTCCTTATGCACATAAAATGTGCAGCTCCCTGTTCATCGTTGACGAGAAGAAGATTAGCATGCCTCGATCTCTTCTTCTTCGTCACCTGAAGAGGCACAATTTTTGCGTCGCTATTTTGCTCTTCATTCTCCAAGGTGAAGATGTTCACCGACACGTCGTTATCCACCTCGAATTTCGGGATCTGTTTTAGCGTAGTCGGAAAGGTTAGGCTACCGACGTCTAAAACCGTCCGAAAATGTGGATAAGAGGACGTACGATTTGGATGAGCCGTAGGTTTCGCTGGATAGAGTGCCGCCGTCACGGACCACGCGAAACATGCATTATCACTGGTTTCTAAATTTATCAGAGCTTTCCTACTCGTGATAGCGGATGGTAGATTAATTTTACAACCCGCGTGCAACGGGTTAAAACGATTAATGTTAACTATTAAATAATGAATTTTGTGCAAAGTCCATCCACTATCACGCTCTTGAAATTCACTTAATTTTTTCATAATAACGTCTAAAATGTTTTTCCTATACCAATCACTAAAATTATCAGTCTTGTACAATGTAGCATTAGTCGTACTAATGTTTTTATCATCACTCTGGTCCTTAGAGATGAATTGTCCGTTAAATACACAATTAACCTTAACACTATTTGCACTAACAAATACCTTATCTATACGCGTACGCACTAATACTTCCGCGTCTACTAAAAAATCCTTAGGCTCTATATAATTACTATTAACTACCATGCCGCTGCATATTCGACTTCGAAACGCCGAATCAAGCTCCTCCCAGGTAAGTCCTTGTACGTCATTGCTACAACCAGCACCCGATTTAATATAATTCCATTCCCTCTGCGCTCGTAGCAACAGACACTTTATACACGCGATTTCGGCGAAATTCTTTTGACGCGTTCCAACGGGTAAAGCTCGATCCGCGTTGCTCAATCGTCGAATATGCTCGCGACATTCCAGTACCCACGCATCGTACTCATTCGCACTATTAATTGTAAAAAATTTTCTTCGCAATTCCGTAGACATTTTGGTGTTTTTCTTAAAGAAATGACTATGTCATACGGTGAACAATAAATTAATAATTGCGAATGCGTCTCTCGCGAAGAGTAACGCTTATATATATCGAATAGAGAATGGAAGTAGGGGTATCTACACATCCCATTGTTTCGTCTGAGATGCATACTGACATTGATATACATTGTTTTTTTTTTTTTTTTTTTTTTTTCAGAAGTCTTTTATTCCTTTATATATTGATCATATACAGATTTCATATAGTAGACATTTTGCAGTGAACATATACCATAATGATTCATACACTTGGGTAACGGTGGTTCGAAATTTTTACTCCATCCAAGACAAAATTTACCCCACTCACACTCCTTCGCATTGTATATATTTTCTAAGTTGCAAATTTTTCTCAACCAATCATATTTCTCCCGTCCTTTCACGAAAATCCAATCTTCATCGTACGACGTTACATACTTTCTTATTACATCTTTATGCTTGTAATAAGGTGAATGACCGTCGGTCCAATTGAATCCATGTCGATTAAAATAAAGCCAACTTTAAAAAAGAAAAAATTATATACAAAACATTACATTTTAAAAAAAAAAATACTTACTCATTCTGTTCTCTCTCGAGATCGCTCAACCAAGCTTCTTGAAATGGTGGTGAAAATACATTGTGATACACTTCATTATCACGCAACACCGCAAATTCTTTAACTATAAAACTCTTGTCGGTCAATACAAAACCTTGAAAATCAACGAATGTCGGTGTCATTATCGTCAGTCGCTCGATGCAATACTGAACGATCTTTTTTTTTTGTTACATTTAAGAAAATTTATTTTCGTAAGTTAGAAAAAAGGGAATCTTTTTTTTTTTTTTTTTTTTTTTTTAATTATAATTTATTGAAGTATTAAAAAGGTTTTATTTACAATGCTTTTTTTTTTTAGAAATTTTTTTTACATTCAATTGCATGATGTATATATTTATGACAAATGCTACACCACTCTGGTAGTGAACAATTGATGCGTAGGTGACCATATTTTGTACAATTTGTACACCAGTAATGTGGTGTGAGATCTATCTGAGGCTCCATTTGCGTAGCCTCAGTTCTTGTAGCAATGGACTCCGTTTGTGTGGCCATATTTTTCACCTGGGACATATTTGAGAAACATTTTGTTATTTTTTTTTTTTTTTTTTTTTTGATATTGTAATAACTATTTTAACAAAGCAAATATACTTACAAAAATCACAAACTCTTCTTCTTCTTCTTCTTCTTCTTCCTCTTCTTCCACCATCTCCTCTTCTTCCTCCCTCTCCTCTAAAGCAATGGCTGGTAAAAAATAAAAGAAAAAATTTTTTTTTTCGTAATTCTTCGTTTTGAATAATAATAAAAAAAAAAAAAAATTGGTCAAATAGTGGGATTGTTAACAGTTTTCAAATATATGTGTCGTAAAATTCTTTTATGATTCTATTTATTGAAATAAACAATCTGTATGGATGGGTAGGGTTTTTTTTCTTTAAAAGAAATTAAAATAAGTACTTACAGTTCATGTGCATATTATGATGAAGCATTGCTTCATATTCTTCAAAATAACGATTATGAGAATCGTTAATTCTTTTGATGTAATCAGACATCGATTCTGCTTGATTTTTATCCTCCTCCTCCTCTACTAGATTTATTGTCACTAAACAACGTTCACTTTCCATTTCTTTAATTTTCTACTTTACTATCCGCACTGATGAACGTTCGAGGACTGAATGCAGCCTCTGAAGAAATCCCGTCGAGAGAGAGAGAGAGAGAGAGTCTTTATCGTTTGTTTTCAATATGAAATTACATTAGAAGTCCATTCTTTCTTTCTTAAAGGATACACTATACCCTCCCCGTATATAGAGATATCCATAGATATTTTTCCCTATTGTGTTATACTGTGATAAACCTACAGGTCAATCACAATGGAAATTTATCGCAAATAAAAAAAAAAATTACCCCTTCCATTATTTCTTTCTTAATTAAGAAGGATACACTATACCCTCTGAATAATCCCCGTATAGTGATATCCATAGATATTTTTTCCTATTGTGTTATACTGTGATAAACCTATAGATCAATCACAATGGAAATTCATCGCAAGTAAAAAAGAAAAAAAATAAACAAAAATTACCCCTTCCAAACATTGCATACGCTTAATATATGACAATATCGTTCATATAAAAAGTCAGTCTGTTAAACGAGAGCTGCATAGTCGTACCACGCGTGCTTAAACTATTAAGAAAAAATAAGTTTGTGTGTGTGTGTGTTTGAACGCATTAAAAAGAAACTTGTTTGTTACATAAAAAAGGTAAGGATATTTTTTTTTTTCATTCGATTAGTACATGCATTATTTAATTGAGTTTTTAACTTTAATGAGACTAATCATTTTTTTTTTTTTTTTCATAGAGATAAAAATGAATTTCAATAAAATCAATGAATTGGGAAGCGTCATTCCAAAAAATTTTGTGAAATTAAATAGCTTGACGGAAAATCAAGAGTACGATATTTCCGAAGTGGACAAAATTATGACAAAATATGGAATGAAAATCATTGTAAAGCTGTCAACAACCGATTGGGTATTCTTGCCAGGGAGAATGGCAAAATTGGCGGAAGATACGGAGCAGTTGCAGCACCTACAAAAGGCTGCAGCATCCAATAATTTAATAATGTTATATAAAGGAGGAAAATATCACAACGTGGAATTTAAGTCTAAAGTTTGATAGGTATTTTGTATCAAAAAAATAATGAATAAATTTGTTGTTTATTATATATTTATTTAATAAAAATTGTTTTCTTATTTTTTTTTAACTTACATTTCTAACAATATTCGTAAGAGGATTATATTGTACAATTTTATCGTGTATGATTAAACAATAGGCTGTAGTATTATCCGGAATGATTTCCATACACTCGATCTCGAGTTTAACGTCGACCGTGCCGGTTTTTATGGACTCGTTCTGATGCGAGCAGTCGATGACGAAGAGCGGCCCGTACGTCAAAAAGTCCGTATAGTCGAGCATGGGTCTCCCGAGTTTCTCACCAGCGTAATAGGAGGTGAAAAACTTTACATACATGTCGTAGAGGACGGAGTAGCGGGATTTCGTGAAATCAGTGTCGAGACGATCGTACGGATAGGATTCGGAATTCAGATAGAGTTTGACATCGAGGACTTTGCAATGATTAAATCTCAGCACATCCTCGTGCTGATTACTCTTCTTGTTCGTTCTGAACGCCAGAATGACGTATCGCGGCTTCTCCAATTGCGTGGACGCTTTCACGGACCACGTGTGTCGCTGCGACTTGGGCAGAAGGGGATACTCGTAAAGTTCCCAGGCGCGAAAAGCGAGTGACAGACTCTTGTCCTGCTCGACGATACCGAGAAATTGGAGTTTCGTAATTTCGTTCAGAGTCACATGGGGTATTCTCCATTGCACTCGTAGCAGCTTGATCGACGAATCGGTGATTTTCACCGCCGAGTAAATGGCGTTTGTATCGTCGCGCGCGCGAATGAGAACGAGCTCGTGACGCGCGTTAACGACGACTCGCCGATAATCCTCGCAGAATCCCAGCAGCATTTTCAGGGGCACGCAAAAGCTGAAATTCTTAACAGCCGCCTCCTTTTTGAGCCGGTCTCTGGCCGTAGCGACGAACCATCCGGAATGACGTAGACTGGCGCTCTCCTCGGTGCTCAGGGAAACGAGATTCTTCAGAGTGCTGGTAATACCGACGTTTCTGCATCGGTCGATCTCGATACCGTTCAATTCATAACGAATCTCGTCGAAGAGGAAAGCCGCGGAATTGCAGTCGAGCGTAACTGTATCATCGTTGGTGGCGCTCGCGTCACGCGTACCCTCCACCAGCTGGCCCTCGACGTAGAGATAACTCTCGCACGGCAGGAGTATCAAATCTTGCTGCTGTATGGGAATGCGAATCTCGTCGCTGTTCGCCAACGAGGCGTTCGCATACGGATTGTAGGCATGCATCTCCATTTTCGTGATGCGATTGTCGTAGGTCAGCGGTGCGGTGACGTTCAAGGGATCTGCCATTGTTCCACTATGTACTACCTTCGCCCAATCTCTTCACGGTGAATCCCAATGATTGTAAAAATTCGATATTTCTTCTCGTTAGCAGGAAGCTCCTCTTGTCGCGATTTTCACTCCGAGCCGGTGTATTCGACTCCACGTAGGACGAACGACTAGCGAACGTTTCATCCAGTTTCACCGCTTTATAATCCTCGCTACTACTGCTTTTGTAAATTAACATTTCTTAATGTGTAATCTTATGGTAATTTCTTCACGTCCAAAGTCTACGAGACGATCGTCCTGATCGAGGATACGTAACGTGAGACGGTCGATTACTCTGACGATGACCGGTAGATAAATGACGGTTTTCGGTGCCTCCGAGATTTTATAGCCCGGTGGTACGCTGGGAAAGAACTCGTGAATAATGTGTCGTGGTCTACCGTTGGTGTACGCACCACCCGCAATGTTGCACTCGATGCGTAGAATATTTGTTTTCACAATGTCCACGGTATCGTCGGATTCAGCATGGACGTTCGGCTCGATCACGCGATTCGATGAGAAGCCCAGTAGCGAGCCAATGTTATTCGGTTTTCCAAAGTCAATCGAATATTTGCAGAATATTTCACTCTTCAGTGTATTGTTATTCGCTCGTAGAAGAATAACGCTGTCAATGTCGTCTTGAATTTCGTGTCTCGCAGAAATTTGAGACTGCAAATACTCATTTATCGCACTCAATTCGTAACAGCCTCTGGGTATCGTCAGTACCTTATCGTTGTCGTAGTAGAACTTATTATTCGTCTCGTCCACATTGGCTATCGAGTTGTACGTTTGCATGTCCACGAGACCGATCTCGTACCGATCGTCTTGCAGATTGATGGGGGGAAAGAAATCTGAATTTAATACTGATTTACGATCCGATAATGTCATGGTGAAAGACATTTTTTTTTTTTTTTTTTTTCAAAGTATCTGTTCTCGCAGGAATTTCACGCACAACTGACCGCAATTGCTTTTATCGTACGATTGATATCGATCATGATTGTAGTAGATTGTAACGTTAGGGCCAAAGTAACGCACACATTCTTTCGGCGGTTTCAAATTTCCGAAGGAATCAAAGTATAGGACGATGTCGTTACGCTTGACGTAGGCTACCCAGTGGGTACCAGGACCGCATTGATCGTCGAGATTCACGATCGCGCACTCGTTGCACCGCGGCCCGTCTAGCGGCAGAGATGTGCGCATAAAGACTCCACGGAAGTATGGTATGCGTCGGCAGATGAGTGCCAATTGTACGTTACTATTAGGACCTGAATCCGGGAGAGCATCGCAACGACGAAATTTTCCCTCATTCATTTTCTTCCTCGACCGTTTTTTTGTCGTTTTTTTTTTTTTGTTTTTTTTCCACGGATACCCTCTCCGACGACTCGCTTGTACGGTTTCAGATAAAGACCTCTACCTCTCTCGCGCGACGCTTCCATCGCGCGATTGTGACGTTGCATTTCCCGCAATCCTTCTCTCTCAGCTTTTGCACGGTTTACAGCACTCGCTATACCCGATGCCCCACCTGCAAGTGCTCCGACTGCACCTAGTAGTGGAAGTATAGGTATTATACCACCCCGTTTCCTCGGCACTCGAATTCTTCTCTTCCTCGTAATACCAATTTTTTTTTTCTTGTTGTTCTTTTTTTTAGCCGCTACTGCTTTCTTCATCGCAACAATATTATGTAATCCCAAGCCAAGTTTACGCTTAGCATTCATCGATGCCCATACGGCTGCGGCGACCGCGCGTTCACCCAAGGTCGCGTCTCTTGCGGTAATACGTTCACGCGCTCTCCTCGCTAGCACTTTATCGGCCTGATGACGCTCCGGTAGATCCTCGTTGTGCCAATATGCTAAGTCGTGATCGAGGCAGGCCTCGTCCAGCGGATTTATACCACGATCGCCGCGCTCCAATCTTTCGCGAAGTCGAGTGCCGGGCCCGCAATAATTGTAACCGGGCACGTGCAGCTCAAATGGCAATTTTTTCAAGACTTTATTGAAGAACGATCCAGACATTTAAAGCAACTGCTTCTCTTGCTGACAAACGTAACAGTCTTTTATCCGTCTCGGTGGTCCGCCGTGGTGAGTGGTATCAGGTAGATTGTAATGTTGCAAACAATATTGATATTGCTGCACATCCGAGTCCGCGCGAATGTGCCGAGGTAATCTTTCCCACACACTCGCGATACTGTCTGGAAAGTACTCGAGCAATACGATCTTCGGTATGTGTTCGAGCTGATGATTCGTCAAGTTCTGCAGGGAATCGACGACGACTAGCATGAACGACATCGTAATGGCAACTGACCGAATAGTTCCGTGAATCGCGAAATATAAATGAACGATACGGCTGTTGCCGAAGGTCAATAGCGAGGATGCATTTCGTGAAGCACGTGCCGACTATTCGCGTGACAAATTTGGATGCTCACAATGCTACCGCGCAAATAAGAAAACGTCACGGATCGCTATTACCATCTACGATACGCTGCATAGTTTGCGGTCCGTCGAATTGCGGTAAGACAAACGTGCTGCTGAGCCTCATAGAGAGTCCGCACGGTGTGAGATTCGAGAACCTGTACGTCTACTCGAAGTCGCTGCAGCAACCGAAGTATCGATATCTGGAGCAGCTTCTGCAGGAAACGGAGGAAATTGGTTACTTACAATTTTCCAACAATTGCGAGGTTGTGAATGTCGCGGATGCAAAGCCGAATTCCATTTTCATATTCGACGATGTGGCCAACGACAAGCAGGACAATATAAGGGACTACTTTTGCATGGGTAGACATTCCAACATCGATTGTTTCTACCTCTGTCAGACTTATGCGAAAATACCGAAGCATCTGATACGAGATAACGCAAACTTGCTAATAATATTTAAGCAGGATGGAACTAATCTGAAGCATATTTTCAACGATCATGTCAACAGTGATATGTCGTATGAGAAATTTCTCACATTGTGTTCGACCTGTTGGAGTCGCGATTACGGTTTCTTGGTAATAGACAAGGATAGCCCTCTGAGGAACGGCCGTTATCGCAAAGGTTTCAACGAGTACGCCACGATCGAGTGAACAGGCCGGTAAGGTTTCGGCCTTGTGAATGTCATGCCGGTAAGGTTTCACGATCACGGCCTTGAGTGTCAGTTTGATACTGGAGCGCAGGCTGTTCGGATCGTCAGGTCGGTTAAAACCCGTGTCGGTTCGGGGAAAGCTGTTGTATACAGCATCGCAACAGGTCGGTTAAAAACCGTTCAATTCGGGGGATAGCTATTTTATACAGCATCGCGATGGATGAAAAATCGCTTCTGAAGAGGATCGCCAAGACGAGCGAGGTCATTCGCGACAAGCATCGTGCCTTGAAATCGGAGAAGGCGATAATGGAGAGCAGTTTGAATGAGACATTCAAGCCGATAGTCGAACCATTGAAGAAACTCGTTTCGCAAACGGAGGATAACACAAATAGTTCATTTGTCAAATACAACGATAAATTGAAGAGGGGAGCCTACTTCACATCGACACCGCATAAACGAGCAAAGAATCTTAGTAGTAGTAATATTAGTGAAACTATTACGAATCCATTGGATTTCATGACCGACGACGACGACGACGAGTCTTCTATAACCGATCAACCATCGCCCGATTAAAAAAAAAGTTTGCTAGAAAAATTAAATGTTGATGAAAAACAGGAACCAGGCTTGTTTCAACATGTCTTTCAACATATTAAATTACATCCGATCCCTGGCAAGTATATTAAATTACTTCTGACTGATAGGGAGAACTTGATTGATCGTGCTTTTGGACCTCGTTATGAAGATGATCAACTGACGCTTGGTAAATGTATATTTGAAATAAGTCATGAGGGAGATATTATTCTCGATAAGAAGTTATACACCGGTACAAGAGGTACTTATGAACTAATTTTCATGAGAGAACCCAATCGAGCCATTATAGAACCCGACGATTTGGAACGATACAAGAGTATTCTCAATCAAACTAAAGCGCATAAACTGTTAAACGATAGTCTAAAACAAATCAAAGGTAATAGAGGTGCAAAATATACAGAAATTATGAAACTATTGCTATTGGGAAAACCTATTTTACCGCCTTATCGGTTACCATCAACATCACGCGCAAGAAAATCGTCAACTTCTGACGCGTCAACATCGGGCGCAAGTAAACCGTCTAGCGCAAGTAAACCGTCGGGCGCAAGTAAACCGTCAGGCGCAGCATCAACAGCATCGAAAAAAAGGGGTAAAGGACTAATGCGTGTCACCGAGGGACCAATCAACTACGTACATTGGAACGATCCGAATGAATTGATCGAACGTTTGAGACTTTTGATCGCGTCGGTGGCTGCCGGTAATACGAGTCATCACAACGAGATACAGTCGATAATCGAGGAGTTGCGCGAGGAGGATCTCATCGTATAAAGAAAGTTGCACGTTACACTCTTACCTCAGTGTAATATCAACGTCTTTCGGTAGTACGAGGTAAAAAAAAAAAAATTAAATGTCTGATTCCTGCTGTTGTGAAATTTGCATTTGTTTAACATACATCGTAGAATGTTTACTCTCGACATTACGAGCCATCAAAAAGAGGAATAATAGCGAGGAAAAAGAGACTGATTTTTGAAATACAAAGTAGTGCATTTGAAATGTCGATAAATAAATTTGGAATTGGACTGGATGGTGAGAGTAGGAAACACGAACCCAATTTAGAGCATTTACTGCTTGAATTCAAGCAATATCTGACAATGGCATTGAATACACATAATGAACAATTTGAGAAAAAGATGGACCAAATTTTTCAAACAATTTGCGAAAAATTGGATGATAAAGTGAGTAAAAGAGATCTGGAAAGAGCAATACTTAGCAACACTTTTCATTAGGAATTTCGAAAAAAAAAAAAAAATGAGCAAAGAAAAGATACAGTTGGTGGAGGAGCTCCACGCACCGGCGAGGATAAATTTTCCACGCAGAAGAGTCATCGTGCGCGGCTTCGACGATCTCTGGCAGGCCGATCTTGTTGATATGCGCAATTACGTCGATGCGGGTCACCAGTACATTCTCACTGTAATCGATACCCTCTCGAAATACGCTTGGGCGGTGGCATTGAAGACCAAGAGCGGCGGAGAAGTGACGATGGCAATGACGAGAATCCTACTGAAGAACGGCGGTAGATGTCCGAAAAATTTACAGACCGACAACGGCAAGGAGTTTTACAACAGTGACTTTCGGGCGTTGATGAGGAAACGCGGGATAAATCACTACTCGACCTACAGCGTGATGAAAGCGTCGATAGTCGAGCGCTGGAATCGTACGTTGAAGACGGAAATGTGGAAACGATTTACGCTGAACGGCAATTACAAGTGGCGCGCTATGCTGCAAGAGTTGGTGGATGCGTACAATGCGCGAAAGCATCGTACCACGGGAATGCGTCCCGTGGATGTGAAACCCGAGCATGCAGATAAGCTACTCAAGACAGTATACAGTCACATCAAGGTCGCAGGTCGTGCCAAGTTCAAAGTCGGCGATTTCGTACGAATCAGTAAATACAAGCAGATGTTCGCCAAAGGCTACACGCCAAATTGGACGACCGAAATATTCGAGGTGGCGAAAGTGCAGAGTACCAATCCCGCTACGTATCTCCTCAAGGATTCCAGGGGCACGCAACTTAGCAAACCCCTGCTCCTCAACCTTGAATTCACGTGAAAAACGTTATCATCCAAAGTATGGACGAGGTAGTAGAAGAGGAGGAGGCTGTTAATAGCTATTGTGAAGTGGAGAAATCTAATACGTATTGATAGAGAAAATAATAATAATTATACATTTCGTATTGAGCTTACATCTCTACCATTCTCAGTCTACCGAGTTTGCTTGACGTGATAGTTTCAACATGAAAAAAAAAAAAAAAAAAAAAAAATGGGTGCAATTAAATTGTACAGATTAACTACTGAACAAAATATTGAACAAAATATTGAAAACATTCAGAATATGGATGAATTTGTGGAGGAAGAAGAAGAAGTAGATTTGGAAGGAGATTGGGGTGAAGTGAATAACAACGCGTTGACCGGCGATTGTCAGAATGTTGAGAAGAAGCTTCAGCGGCAAAAATCAACATCAAATATTGATGATGATGATGATGATGATGATGAGGCTAATCTATTAGATTATAGTAGTGAAATGGAGTGGGAGCCAGAAATTTGGGAGCAAGAAATTTCTCCAGAAAATATAATACGGTTCGACGAGGATAATGACGTTCTCCAGCTACTGTCGAATTCATTTACGGAAACCTCCAACAATCGGTAAGAATCGATGAAAAAAAAAAATTTATCAAGTGCTTGGATAAGTAGTATAATTTTTCCTAATTTTTTTTTTCTCGTAGATGATACCGCTCCTACTACTGCTACTCTCACTACCACTTCATTTTTATAATATTTTATTATTAAATTCAATTATAACTTTTTTTTTATGTATGTTATTAAAAATATATTTATAAATTTTAATTAAAAAAACAAAAAAATATCGTTCATTTCACAAATGGGGGATGGACGGAGAAAAGTTGGGCGCGCATCGATTAATCGAGAGATCGGATTGTCGATCGCGCCATAATCGATGCGATAAGCGCGGAAAACAAGACACGCTTTCTCCAACTCCTATTAAACACTGCTCCTAAATCTTTTCAAGTGTTTCAAATACGTCCCAACCACTTCTCTTTAGGTAAGGTCACGTAGGCTCCGCTCTTATTACAGAGCGGATGATAAGTATCTACGACGATGGACTATTCGCCTTAAAAGAAGTCGATCGCGAAACCAAATACGTATTGATAATTGAATATAAACTTCTCTCCGCATTGGACAATGAGATGTAAACTTGATCTGAAGTGGAGAGAAGGCTAATATGTAAACTTGATCTGAAGTGGAGAGAAGGCTAATATGTATTGTTTAAAGATGTATAAACTTCATCTGGAGTATAGAGAGAGAGAGAGAGAGAGAGAGAAAATTTGAACACGTAGAGGAGAGCATTCTTCAAATCAGTCTTCAGTGAACCATCATGAGTTTCACAAGGAAAGTTAGTTTACCGGACAAGAAAGTGACGCTGGAGGATCTAAAACATTCCTCCAAACCAGTGGCAATAGTGAGGCCAATTGTGAGGCAGCAGCAGTCAGTGCGAAGAGGGTATCGCACGATACCCGAACAGCAGCAGCCACTGCGGCAGCCACATTCGCTGTCCATAGCCCTGCGGATGCTGCATGCAGCGGAGCAGTCTGCAGCGGAGCAACCTGAAGTCTCGCGTAGGCTGCAATTAATATTACGTTTACCTAATATGTAGCCTATGTGAGCTGCTAGGTTGTGTGTGTGTGACAGGCAGTCCCCACCAAATCGGTAAGAGTTAATACAAAAAAATAATAATAATAAATATTAATAATAAATATAAATAATTTTTCTTTTTAATTATAGATGCTGTTGCTGTTTTTATTGCGGGTACCTATATATATATATATATATATATATATATATATATAATTTATATGTATTTCAATAAAGAGGGTTTTTTTATGCCGAAAGGCTTTTTCCCTTAATTTATGTTTTTTTTTTTTGTATTACATTACCTCTCCACCAATCCACTGTATCCCGTACTAGAAATATTGCAAAGAATCAGCTACAGAGGAACAAAGATGGAATCTCTCTCTCTCTCTCTCTCTCTCTCTCTCTCTCTCTCTCTCTCTTAGACGTACACTGCTTACGTAAGAGGGGGGAGGTCGCATCATCGCACTACTCTCTCTCTCTTGTATGGCTTAACGTAAGGGGGATGGGGGGCTCTCTCTCTTGTACGGATAAACGTAAGGGGGACCACGTGTGTACCCTACGAGTTTATTCTGCTGGAATCTCTCTCTCTCTCTCTCTCTCTCTCTCTCAGGCGTCCAACTGCTTAACATTAGAGGGGGGGAGGTCACGTGTGTACCCTACGAGTTTTAACGTCGGGGGAGGACAATGCGCATGCGCACAACCGCGCACGAGGAGAGGGGGCAATTCCCCTACTTCCCTTGCCCCCGCGGGACCCCGACCCCCTCGCCCAGCGGTCCCAGAACCATCCTAGCTACTCTACTAGGGAGTACTTATAAAGGGGCTATGGTAACCCACTTGGGGTCAGGGAGTACTACTATGGGACTAGGGTAACTCACTTGGGTCAGGGGAGTACTTATAAGGGGGCTATGGTAACTCACTTGGGGTCAGGGAGTACTTCTATTGGCCTAGGGTAACTCACTTGCGGTCAGAGAGTACATATAAAGGGGCTAGGATAACTCACTTGTGGTCAGGGAGTACTTATAAAGGGGCTATGGTAACCCACTTGGGGTCAGGGAGTACTAATATGGGACTAGGGTACTCACTTAGGGACAGGGGAGTTCTTATATGGGACTAAGGTTACTCACTTGGGGTCAGGGAGTACATATCAAGGGACTAGGATAACTCACTAGCGGTCAGAGAGTACATATAAAGGGGCTAGGATAACTCACTTAGGGGTCAGGGAGTACTTATATAGGGGCTAGGGTAACTCACTTGCCGTCAGAGAGTACATATAAAGGTGCTAGTATAACTCACTTGGGGTCAGGAGTACTACTATGGGACTAGGGTAACGCACTTGAGGTCAGAAAGTACATATAAAGAGGCTAGGATAACTCACTTGGGGTCAGCGAGTACTTATAAAGGTGAAATTGTAACTCACTTGGGGTTAGAGAGTACATATAAATGGGCTAGTATAACTCACTTGGGGTCAGGGAGTACTTATAAGGGGGCTATGGTAACTCACTTGGTGTCAGGGTGTACTTATATTGGCCTAGGGTAACTCACTTGCCGTCAAAGAGTACATATATAGGGGCTAGTATAACTCACTTGGGGTCAGGGAGTACTACTATGGGACTAGGGGTAACGCACTTGCGGTCAGAGAGTACATATAAAGGGGCTAGGATAACTCACTTGTGGTCAGGGAGTACATATAAAGGGGCTAGGATAACTCACTTGGGGTCAGGGAGTACTTATATAGGGGCTAGGGTAACTCACTTGGGGTCAGGGAGTACTTATTTGGGACTAGGGTACTCACTTAGGGACAGGGAGTTCTTATATGGGACTAGGGTTACTCACTTGGGGTCAGAGTACATATCAAGGGACTAGGATAACTCACTAGCGGTCAGAGAGTACATATAAAGGGGCTAGGATAACTCACTTAGGGGTCAGGGAGTACTTATATAGGGGCTAGGGTAACTCACTTGCCGTCAGAGAGTACATATAAAGGTGCTAGTATAACTCACTTCGGGTCAGGGAGTACTACAATGGGACTAGGGTAACGCACTTGCGGTCAGAGAGTACATATAAAGGGGCTAGGATAACTCACTTATGGTCAGGGAGTACTTATAAAGGTGATATGGTAACTCACTTGGGGTCAGGGAGTACTTCTATGGGACTAGGGTAACTCACTTGAGGTCAGAGAGTACATATAAAGGGGCTAGGATAACTCGCTTGGGGTCAGGGGAGTACATATAAAGGGGCTAGGATAACTCACTTAGGGGTCAGGGAGTACTTATATAGGGGCTAGGGTAACTCACTTGGGGTCAGGGAGTACTTATATGGGACTAGGGTTACTCACTTGGGGTCAGTGAGTACATATAAAGGGGCTAGGATAACTCACTAGCGGTCAGAGAGTACATATAAAGGGGCTAGGATAACTCACTTAGGGGTCAGGGAGTACTTTATATAGGGGCTAGGGTAACTCACTTGGGGTCAGGGGAGTACATATAAAGGGGCTAGGATAACTCACTAGCGGTCAGAGAGTACATATAAAGGGGCTAGGATAACTCACTTAGGGGTCAGGGAGTACTTATATAGGGGCTAGGGTAACTCACTTGGGGTCAGGGAGTACTTCGATGGGACTAGGATAACTCACTTGGTGTCACGGAGTACATTTATGTGACTAAGGTAACACACTTGGTGACAGGGAGTACTTATATTGGCCTAGGGTAACTCACTTGCCGTCAGAGAGTACATATAAAGGGGCTAGTATAACTCACTTGGGGTCAGGGAGAGTACTTATATTGGCCTAGGGTAACTCACTTGCCGTCAGAGAGTACATATAAAGGTGCTAGTATAATTCACTTGGGGTCAGGGAGGTACTTATAAGGGGGCTATGGTAACTCACTTCGGGTCAGGGAGTACTTATATTGGCCTAGGGTAACTCACTTGCCGTCAGAGAGTACATATAAAGGTGCTAGTATAACTCACTTCGGGTCAGGGAGTACTACTATGGGACTAGGGTAACGCACTTGCGGTCAGAGGGGTAACATATAAAGGGGCTAGGATAACTCACTTGTGGTCAGGGAGTACTTATAAAGTTGATATGGTAACTCACTTAGGGTCAGGGAGAACTTCTATGGGACTAGGGTAACTCACTTGAGGTCAGAAAGTACATATAAAAGGGCTAGGATAACTCACTTGGGTTCAGAAAGTACTTATAAAGGTGATATTGTAAATCAATTGGGGTCAGAGACTACATATAAAGTGTCTAGGATAACTCAATTGTGGTCAGGGAGTACTTATAAAGGTGATATGGTAACTCTCTTGGGGTCAGGGAGTACTTATAAGGGACTAGGGTAACTCACTTGGGGTCCTGGAGTACATGTTAAAGCAGCTAGGATAACTCACTTGCCGTCAGAGAGTACATATAAAGGGGCTAGGATAACTCACTTGGGGTCAGGGAGTACTTATAAAGGGGCTATGGTAACCCCACTTGGGGTCAGGGAGTACTACTATGGGACTAGGGTAACTCACTTGGGGCCAGAGAGTACTTATAAAAGGGCTAAGATAACTCACTTGAGGTCTGGGAGTACTTATAAAGGGGTTTGAATAACTCACTTGCGGTCAGAGAGTACATATAAGGGGCTAGGATAACTCACTTGGGGTCAGGGGAGTACTTATAAGGGGGCTATGGTAACTCACTTGGGGTCAGGGAGTACTTCTATTGGCCTAGGGTAACTCACTTGCGGTCAGACAGTACATATAAAGGGGCTAGGATAACTCACTTGTGGTCAGGGAGTACTTATAAGGGGGCTAGGATAACTCACTTGGGGTCAGGGAGTGCTACTATGGGACTAGGGTAACTCACTTGGGGTCAGAGAGTACTTATAAAGGGGCTAGGATAACTCACTTGAGGTCGAAGAGTACATATAAAGGGGCTAGGATAACTCACTTGGGGTCAGGGGAGTACTTATAAAGGGGCTAGGATAACTCACTTGGGGGTCAGGGAGTACTACTATGGGACTAGGGTAACGCACGTGAGGTCAGAAAGTACATATAAAGAGGCTAGGATAACTCACTTGGGGTCAGCGAGTACTTATAAAGGTGAAATTGTAACTCACTTGGGGTCAGAGGAGTACATATAAATGGGCTAGTATAACTCACTTGGGGTCAGGGAGTACTTATAAGGGGGCTATGGTAACTCACTTGGTGTCAGGGTGTACTTATATTGGCCTAGGGTAACTCACTTGCCGTCAAAGAGTACATATAAAGGGGCTAGTATAACTCACTTGGGGTCAGGGAGTACTACTATGGGACTAGGGTAACGCACTTGCGGTCAGAGAGTACATATAAAAGGGCTAGGATAACTCACTTGTGGTCAGGGAGTACTTATAAAGTTGATATGGTAACTCACTTGGGGTCAGGGAGTACTTATATAGGGGCTAGGGTAACTCACTTGGGGTCAGGGGAGTACTTATTGGGACTAGGGTACTCACTTAGGGACAGGGAGTTCTTATATGGGACTAGGGTTACTCACTTGGGGTCAGGGAGTACATATCAAGGGACTAGGATAACTCACTAGCGGTCAGAGAGTACATATAAAGGGGCTAGGATAACTCACTTAGGGGTCAGGGAGTACTTTATATAGGGGCTAGGGTAACTCACTTGCCGTCAGAGAGTACATATAAAGGTGCTAGTATAACCTCACTTCGGGTCAGGGAGTACTACTATGGGACTAGGGTAACGCACTTGCGGTCAGAGAGTACATATAAAAGGGCTAGGATAACTCACTTGTGGTCAGGGAGTACTTATAAAGTTGATATGGTAACTCACTTGGGGTCAGGGAGAACTTCTATGGGACTAGGGTAACTCACTTGGGGCCAGAGAGTACTTATAAAAGGGCTAAGATAACTCACTTGAGGTCAGAGAGTACATATAAAGGGGCTAGGATAACTCACTTGGCGTCAGGGAGTACTTATAAAGGGGCTAGGATAACTCACTTGGGGTCAGGGAGTACTACTATGGGACTAGGGTAACGCACTTGAGGTCAGAAAGTACATATAAAGAGGCTAGGATAACTCACTTGGGGTCAGCGAGTACTTATAAAGGTGAAATTGTAACTCACTTGGGGTCAGAGAGTACATATAAATGGGCTAGTATAACTCACTTGGGGTCAGGGAGTACTTATAAGGGGGGCTATGGTAACTCACTTGGTGTCAGGGTGTGACTTATTAATTGGCCTAGGGTAACTCACTTGCCGTCAAAGAGTACATATAAAGGGGCTAGTATAACTCACTTGGGGTCAGGGAGTACTACTATGGGACTAGGGTAACGCACTTGCGGTCAGAGAGTACATATAAAGGGGGCTAGGATAACTCACTTGTGGTCAGGGAGTACATATAAAGGGGCTAGGATAACTCACTTGGGGTCAGGGAGTACTTATGTAGGGGCTAGGGTAACTCACTTGGGGTCAGGGAGTACTTATTTGGGACTAGGGGTACTCACTTAGGGACAGGGAGTTCTTATATGGGACTAGGGTTACTCACTTGGGGTCAGGGAGTACATATCAAGGGGCTAGGATAACTCACTAGCGGTCAGAGAGTACATATAATGGCGCTAGGATAACTCACTTAGGGGTCAGGGAGTACTTATATAGGGCTAGGGTAACTCACATGGGGTCAGGGGAGTACTTATAAAGGGGGCTATGGTAACCCACTTGGGGTCAGGGAGTACTACTATGGGACTAGGGTAACTCACTTGGGGTCAGAGAGTACTTATAAAAGGGCTAAGATAACTCACTTGAGGTCTGGGAGTACTTATAAAGGGGTTTGAATAACTCACTTGCGGTCAGAGAGTACATATAAGGGGCTAGGATAACTCACTTGGGGTCAGGGAGTACTTATAAGGGGGCTATGGTAACTCACTTGGGGTCAGGGAGTACTTCTATTGGCCTAGGGTAACTCACTTGCGGTCAGACAGTACATATAAAGGGGCTAGGATAACTCACTTGTGGTCAGGGAGTACTTATAAAGGGGCTAGGATAACTCACTTGGGGTCAGGGAGTGCTACTATGGGACTAGGGTAACTCACTTGGGGTCAGAGGAGTACTTATAAAGGGGCTAGGATAACTCACTTGAGGTCAGAGAGTACATATAAAGGGGCTAGGATAACTCACTTGGCGTCAGGGAGTACTTATAAAGGGGCTAGGATAACTCACTTGGGGTCAGGGAGTACTACTATGGGACTAGGGTAACGCACTTGAGGTCAGAAAGTACATATAAAGAGGCTAGGATAACTCACTTGGGGGTCAGCGAGTACTTATAAAGGTGAAATTGTAACTCACTTGGGGTCAGAGAGTACATATAAATGGGCTAGTATAACTCACTTGGGTGTCAGGGGGAGTACTTATAAGGGGGCTATGGTAACTCACTTGTGTCAGGGTGTACTTATATTGGCCTAGGGTAACTCACTTGCCGTCAAAGAGTACATATAAAGGGGCTAGTATAACACACTTGGGGTCAGGGAGTACTACTATGGGACTAGGGTAACGCACTTGCGGTCAGAGAGTACATATAAAAGGGCTAGGATAACTCACTTGTGGTCAGGAGTACTTATAAAGTTGATATGGTAACTCACTTGGGGTCAGGGAGTACTTATGTAGGGGCTAGGGTAACTCACTTGGGGTCAGGGAGTACTTATTTGGGACTAGGGTACTCACTTAGGGACAGGGAGTTCTTATATGGGACTAGGGTTACTCACTTGGGGTCAGGGAGTACATATCAAGGGGCTAGGATAACTCCACTAGCGGTCAGAGAGTACATATAATGGCGCTAGGATAACTCACTTAGGGGTCAGGGGGAGTACTTATATAGGGGCTAGGGTAACTCACATGGGGTCAGGGAGTACTTATAAAGGGGCTATGGTAACCCACTTGGGGTCAGGGAGTACTACTATGGGACTAGGGTAATTCACTTGGGGTCAGAGAGTACTTATAAAAGGGCTAAGATAACTCACTTGAGGTCT